>NW_027194293.1:300000-499585 GCF_032444005.1 Ranitomeya imitator
ACAGAGTGCAGGGTGTAGAGTGTAGGGTATAGAGTGTAGTGTGTAGAGTGTAGGGTGTAGAGTGTAGGGTATAGAGTGAAGAGTGTAGGGTATAGAGTGTAGGGTGTAGGGTATAGAGTGTAGGGTATAAACTGTAGGGTATAGAGTGTAGGCTATAGAGTGTAGGGTATAGAGTGTAGAGTGTAGGGTATAGAGTGTAGGGTATAGAGTGTAGAGTGTAGGGTTTAGAGTGTTGGGTGTAGAGTGCAGGGTGTAGAGTGTAGGGTATAGAGTGTAGGGTGTAGAGTGTAAGGTATAGAGTGTAGGGTGTAGAGTGTAGGGTGTAGGGTATAGAGTGTAGGGTATAGAGTGTAGGGTATAGGGTGTAGGGTATAGAGTGTAGGGTGTAGGGATTAGAGTGTAGGGATTAGAGTGTAGGGATTAGAGTGTAGGGTGTAGAGTGTAGGGTGTAGAGTGTAGGGTATAGAGTGTAGGGTATAGAGTGTAGAGTGTAGGGATTAGAGTGTAGGGTATAGAGTGTAGGGTTTAGAGTAGAGTGTAGAGTGTAGGCTATAGAGTGTAGGGTATAGAGTGTAGAGTGTAGGGTATAGAGTGTAGGGTATAGAGTGTAGGGTATAGAGTGTACGGTATAGAGTGTAGGGTGTAGGGTATAGAGTGTAGGGTATAGAGTGCAGGTTGTAGGGTGTAGAGTATAGAGTGTAGGGTATAGAGAGTAGGGTATAAAGTGTAGAGTGTAGGGTATAGAGTGTATAGTGTAGGGTATAGAGTGTAGGGTATAGAGTGTAGAGTGTATGCTATAGAGTGTATGGTGTAGAGTGTATGGTATAGAGTGTAGGGTATATAGTGTAGAGTGTAGGGATTAGAGTGTAGGGTATAGAGTGTAGGCTATAGAGTGTAGGGTATAGAGTGTAGAGTGTAGGTTATAGAGTGTAGGGTATAGAGTGTAGGGTGTAGAGTGTAGGGTATAGAGTGTTGGGTGTAGAGTGCAAGGTATAGAGTGCAGGGTATAGAGTGTAGGATATAGAGTGTAGGGTATAGAGTGTAGGGTGTAGGGTATAGAGTGTAGAGTGTAGGGTATAGAGTGTAGGGTATAGAGTGTAGGGTATAGAGTGTAGGGAATAGAGTGTAGAGTGTAAGGTGTAGAGTGTAGGGTATAGAGTGTAGGGTATATACTGTAGGGTATAGAGTGTAGGCTATAGAGTGTAGGGTATAGAGTGTAGAGTGTAGGGTATAGAGTGTAGGGTATAGAGTGTAGGGTGTAGAGTGTAGGGTTTAGAGTGTTGGGTGTAGAGTGCAGGGTGTAAAGTGCAGGGTATAGAGTGTAGGGTATAGAGTGTAGGGTATAAAGTGTAGAGTGTAGGGTATAGAGTGTATAGTGTAGGGTATAGAGTGTAGGGTGTAGGGTGTAGGGTGTAGAGTGTAGGGTATAGAGTGTAGGGTATATTGTGTAGGGTGTAGGGTATAGAGTGTAGGGTATAGAGTGTAGGGTATAGAGTGTAGAGTGTAGAGTGTAGAGTGTATGGTATAGAGTGTAGACTGTAGGGTATAGAGTGTGGCGTATAGAGTGTAGGGTATAGAGTGTAGAGTGTAGGGTATAGAGTGTACGGTATAGAGTGTAGGGTATAGAGTGTAGGGTATAGAGTGTAGAGTGTAGGGTATAGAATGTAGGGTATAGAGTGTAGGGTATAGAGTGTAGGGAATAGAGTGTAGAGTGTAAGGTATAGAGTGTAGAGTGTAGGGTGTAGAGTGTAGGGAGTAGAGTGTAGGGTATAGAGTGTAGAGTGTAGGGTATAGAGTGCAGGGTATAGAGTGTAGGGTGTAGAGTGTAGGCTATAGAGTGTAGGTTATAGAGTGTAGAGTGTAGGGTATAGAGTGTAGGGTATAGAGTGTAGGGTATAGAGTGTAGGGTATAGAGTGTAGAGTGTAGGGTATAGAGTGTAGGGTATAGAGTGTAGGGTGTAGGGTATAGAGTGTAGGGTATAGAGTGTAGGGTATAGACTGTAGGGTATAGAGTGTGGCGTATAGAGTGTAGGGTGTAGGGTGTAGAGTGTAGGGTATAGAGTGTAGGGTATAGAGTGTAGGGTATAGAGTGTAGAGTGTAGGGTATAGAATGTAGGGTATAGAGTGTAGGGTATAGAGTGTAGGGAATAGAGTGTAGAGTGTAAGGTATAGAGTGTAGAGTGTAAGGTATAGACTGTAGGGTGTAGGGAGTAGAGTGTAGGGTATAGAGTGTAGAGTGTAGGCTATAGAGTGTAGGGTATAGAGTGTAGAGTGTAGGCTATAGAGTGTAGGGTATAGAGTGTAGAGTGTAGGGTATAGAGTGTAGGGTATAGAGTGTAGGGTATAGAGTGTAGAGTGTAGGGTATAGAGTGTAGGGTATAGATTGCAGGTTGTAGAGTGCAGGTTGTAGAGTGTAGGGTATAGAGTGTAGGGTATAGAGTGTAGGGTATAGAGTGTAGGGTATAAAGTGTAGAGTGTAGGGTATAGAGTGTATAGTGTAGGGTATAGAGTGTAGGGTATAGAGTGTATAGTGTAGGGTATAGAGTGTATGCTATAGAGTGTATGGTGTAGAGTGTATGGTATAGAGTGTAGGGTGTAGAGTGTATGGTATAGAGTGTAGGGTGTAGAGTGTATGGTATAGAGTGTAGGGTATAGAGTGTAGGGTATAGAGTGTATGTTATAGAGTGTAAGGTATAGAGTGTAGAGTGTAGGGTATAGACTGTAGGGTGTAGAGTTTAGGGAGTAGAGTGTAGGGTATAGAGTGTAGGGTATAGAGTGTAGGGTATAGAGTGTAGGGTAAAGAGTGTAGAGTGTAGGGTACAGAGTGCAGGGTGTAGAGTGTAGGGTATAGAGTGTAGTGTGTAGAGTGTAGGGTGTAGAGTGTAGGGTATAGAGTGTAGAGTGTAGGGTATAGAGTGTAGGGTGTAGGGTATAGAGTGTAGGGTATAAACTGTAGGGTATAGAGTGTAGGCTATAGAGTGTAGGGTATAGAGTGTAGGGTATAGAGTGTAGGGTATAGAGTGTAGAGTGTAGGGTTTAGAGTGTTGGGTGTAGAGTGCAGGGTGTAGAGTGCAGGGTATAGAGTGTAGGGTATAGAGTGTAGAGTATAGAGTGTATGGTATAGAGTGTAGGGTATAGAGTGTAGAGTGTAGGGATTAGAGTGTAGGGTATAGAGTGTAGGCTATAGAGTGTAGGGTATAGAGTGTAGGGTGTAGAGTGTAGGGTATAGAGTGTTGGGTGTAGAGTGTAGGGTATAGAGTGTAGTGTATAGAGTGTAGGGAATAGAGTGTAGAGTGTAAGGTGTAGAGTGTAGGGTATAGAGTGTAGGGTATAAACTGTAGGGTATAGAGTGTAGGCTATAGAGTGTAGGGTATAGAGTGTAGAGTGTAGGGTATAGAGTGTAGGGTATAGAGTGTAGAGTGTAGGGTTTAGAGTGTTGGGTGTAGAGTGCAGGGTGTAGAGTGCAGGGTATAGAGTGTAGGGTATAGAGTGTAGGGTATAAAGTGTAGAGTGTAGGGTATAGAGTGTATAGTGTAGGGTATAGAGTGTAGGGTATAGAGTGTAGGGTATAGAGTGTAGGGTATAAAGTGTAGGGTATAGGGTATAGAGTGTAGGGTGTAGAGTGTAGGGTGTAGAGTGTAGAGTGTAGGGTATAGAGTGTAGGGTATAGAGTGTAGAGTGTAGGGTATAGAGTGTAGGGTATAGAGTGTAGGGTATAGAGTGTAGAGTGTAGAGTGTATGGTATAGAGTGTAGGGTATAGAGTGTAGGGTATAGACTGTAGGGTATAGAGTGTGGCGTATAGAGTGTAGGGTATAGAGTGTAGAGTGTAGGGTATAGAGTGTAGGGTATAGAGTGTAGGGTATAGAGTGTAGAGTGTAGGGTATAGAATGTAGGGTATAGAGTGTAGGGTATAGAGTGTAGGGAATAGAGTGTAGAGTGTAAGGTATAGAGTGTAGAGTGTAGAGTATAGACTGTAGGGTGTAGGGAGTAGAGTGTAGGGTATAGAGTGTAGAGTGTAGGGTATAGAGTGCAGGGTATAGAGTGTAGGGTGTAGAGTGTAGGCTATAGAGTGTAGGGTATAGAGTGTAGAGTGTAGGGTATAGAGTGTAGGGTATAGAGTGTAGGGTATAGAGTGTAGGGTATAGAGTGTAGAGTGTAGAGTGTAGGCTATAGAGTGTAGGGTATAGAGTGTAGAGTGTAGGGTATAGAGTGTAGGGTGTAGAGTGTAGGGTATAGAGTGTAGGGTATAGACTGTAGGGTATAGAGTGTGGCGTATAGAGTGTAGGGTATAGAGTGTAGAGTGTAGGGTATATAGTGTAGGGTATAGAGTGTAGGGTATAGAGTGTAGAGTGTAGGGTATAGAATGTAGGGTATAGAGTGTAGGGTATAGAGTGTAGGGAATAGAGTGTAGAGTGTAAGGTATAGAGTGTAGAGTGTAGGGTATAGACTGTAGGGTGTAGGGAGTAGAGTGTAGGGTATAGAGTGTAGATTGTAGGGTATAGAGTGCAGGGTATAGAGTGTAGGGTGTAGAGTGTAGGCTATAGAGTGTAGGGTATAGAGTGTAGAGTGTAGGGTATAGAGTGTAGGGTGTAGAGTGTAGGGTATAGAGTGTAGGGTGTAGAGTGTAGAGTGTAGGCTATAGAGTGTAGGGTATAGAGTGTAGAGTGTACGGTATAGAGTGTAGGGTGTAGAGTGTAGGGTATAGAGTGTAGAGTGTAGAGTGTATGGTATAGAGTGTAGACTGTAGGGTATAGAGTGTGGCGTATAGAGTGTAGGGTATAGAGTGTAGAGTGTAGGGTATAGAGTGTACGGTATAGAGTGTAGGGTATAGAGTGTAGAGTGTAAGGTGTAGAGTGTAGGGTATAGAGTGTAGGGTATATACTGTAGGGTATAGAGTGTAGGCTATAGAGTGTAGGGTGTAGGGTATAGAGTGTAGGGTATAGAGTGTAGGGTATAGAGTGTAGGGTGTAGGGATTAGAGTGTAGGGATTAGAGTGTAGGGATTAGAGAGTAGGGTGTAGAGTGTAGGGTGTAGAGTGTAGGGTATAGAGTGTAGGGTATAGAGTGTAGAGTGTAGGGATTAGAGTGTAAGGTATAGAGTGTAGAGTGTAGGGTATATAGTGTAGGGATTAGAGAGTTGGGTGTAGAGTGTAGGGTATAGAGTGTATGTTATAGAGTGTAGGGTATAGAGTGTATGTTATAGAGTGTAGGGTATAGAGTGTAGAGTGTAGGGTATAGAGTTTAGAGTGTAGGGTATAGAGTGTAGGGTATAGAGTGTAGGGTAAAGAGTGTAGAGTGTAGGGTATAGAATGTAGGGTATAGAGTGTAGGGTGTAGAGTGTAGGGTATAGAGTGCAGGTTGTAGAGTGTAGGGTATAGAGTGTAGAGTGTAGGGTATAGAGTGTATAGTGTAGGGTATAGAGTGTAGGGTATAGAGTGTAGGGTATAGAGTGTATCGTGTAGGGTATAGAGTGTATGCTATAGAGTGTATGGTGTAGAGTGTATGGTGTAGAGTGTATGGTGTAGAGTGTATGGTGTAGAGTGTATGGTATAGAGTGTAGGGTATAGAGTGTATGTTATAGAGTGTAGGGTATAGAGTGTAGGGTATAGAGTTTAGAGTGTAGGGTATAGAGTGTAGGATATAGAGTGTAGGGTATAGAGTGTAGGGTATAGATTGCAGGTTGTAGAGTGCAGGTTGTAGAGTGTAGGGTATAGAGTGTAGGGTATAGAGTGTAGGGTATAGAGTGTAGGGTATGGAGTGTATAGTGTAGGGTATAGAGTGTAGGGCATAGAGTGTATAGTGTAGGGTATATAGTGTATGCTATAGAGTGTATGGTGTAGAGTGTATGGTATAGAGTGTAGGGTGTAGAGTGTATGGTATAGAGTGTAGGGTGTAGAGTGTAGGGTATAGAGTGTAGGGTATAGAGTGTAGGGTATAGAGTGTAGGGTATAGAGTGTATGTTATAGAGTGTAAGGTATAGAGTGTAGAGTGTAGGGTATAGACTGTAGGGTGTAGAGTGTAGGGAGTAGAGTGTAGGGTATAGAGTGTAGGGTATAGAGTGTAGGGTATAGAGTGTAGGGTATAGAGTGTATGTTATAGAGTGTAGGGTATAGAGTGTAGAGTGTAGGTTATAGAGTGTATGTTATAGAGTGTAGGGTATAGAGTTTAGAGTGTAGGGTATAGAGTGTAGGGTATAGAGTGTAGGGTATAGAGTGTAGGGTATAGAGTGTAGGGTAAAGAGTGTAGAGTGTAGGGTACAGAGTGCAGGGTGTAGAGTGTACGGTATAGAGTGTAGGGTGTAGAGTGTAGGGTGTAGAGTGTAGGGTATAGAGTGTAGAGTGTAGGGTGTAGGGTGTAGGGTATAGAGTGTAGGGTATAGAGTGTAGGGTATAGAGTGTAGGGTATAGAGTGTAGGGTGTAGGGATTAGAGTGTAGGGATTAGAGTGTAGGGATTAGAGTGTAGGGTGTAGAGTGTAGGGTGTAGAGTGTAGGGTATAGAGTGTAGGGTATAGAGTGTAGGGTATAGAGTGTAGAGTGTAGGGATTAGAGTGTAGGGTATAGAGTGTAGGGTATAGAGTGTAGAGTATAGAGTGTAGGGTAAAGAGTCTAGAGTGTAGGTTACAGAGTGCAGGGTGTAGAGTGTAGGGTATAGAGTGTAGAGTGTAGGGTGTAGGGTGTAGAGTGTAGGGTATAGAGTGTAGGGTATAGAGTGTAGGGTATAGAGTGTAGGGTATAGATTGTAGGGTATAGAGTGTAGGGTGTAGGGATTAGAGTGTAGGGATTAGAGTGTAGGGATTAGAGTGTAGGGTGTAGAGTGTTGGGTGTAGAGTGTAGGGTATAGAGTGTAGGGTATAGAGTGTAGGGTATAGAGTGTAGACTGTAGGGATTAGAGTGTAGGGATTAGAGTGTAGGGTATAGAGTGTAGGGTATAGAGTAAAGTGTAGAGTGTAGGCTATAGAGTGTAGGGTATAGAGTGTAGAGTGTAGGGTATAGAGTGTAGGGTATAGAGTGTAGGGTATAGAGTGTAGGGTATAGAGTGTAGGGTATAGAGTGTAGAGTGTAGGGTATAGAGTGTATGTTATAGAGTGTAAGGTATAGAGTGTAGAGTGTAGGGTATAGACTGTAGGGTGTAGAGTGTAGGGAGTAGAGTGTAGGGTATAGAGTGTAGGGTATAGAGTGTAGGTTATAGAGTGTAGGGTATAGAGTGTATGTTATAGAGTGTAGGGTATAGAGTGTAGAGTGTAGGGTTTAGAGTGTATGTTATAGAGTGTAGGGTATAGAGTTTAGAGTGTAGGGTAAAGAGTGTAGGGTATAGAGTGTAGGGTATAGAGTGTAGGGTATAGAGTGTAGGGTAAAGAGTGTAGAGTGTAGGGTACAGAGTGCAGGGTGTAGAGTGTAGGATAAAGAGTGTAGGGTGTAGAGTGTAGGGTGTAGAGTGTAGGGTATAGAGTGTAGAGTGTAGGGTGTAGGGTGTAGGGTATAGAGTGTAGGATATAGAGTGTAGGGTATAGAGTGTAGGGTATAGAGTGTAGGGTGTAGGGATTAGAGTGTAGGGATTATAGTGTAGGGATTAGAGTGTAGGGTGTAGAGTGTAGGGTGTAGAGTGTAGGGTATAGAGTGTAGGGTGTAGAGTGTAGAGTGTAGGGATTAGAGTGTAGGGTATAGAGTGTAGGGTATAGAGTGTAGGGTATAGAGTGTAGGGTAAAGAGTGTAGAGTGTAGGGTACAGAGTGCAGGGTGTAGAGTGTAGGGTGTAGAGTGTAGGGTGTAGGGTGTAGAGTGTAGGGTATAGAGTGTAGGGTATAGAGTGTAGGGTATAGAGTGTAGGGTGTAGGGATTAGAGTGTAGGGATTAGAGTGTAGGGATTAGAGAGTAGGGTGTAGAGTGTAGGGTGTAGAGTGTAGGGTATAGAGTGTAGGGTATAGAGTGTAGAGTGTAGGGATTAGAGTGTAAGGTATAGAGTGTAGAGTGTAGGGTATATAGTGTAGGGATTAGAGAGTTGGGTGTAGAGTGTAGGGTATAGAGTGTATGTTATAGAGTGTAGGGTATAGAGTGTATGTTATAGAGTGTAGGGTATAGAGTGTAGAGTGTAGGGTATAGAGTTTAGAGTGTAGGGTATAGAGTGTAGGGTATAGAGTGTAGGGTAAAGAGTGTAGAGTGTAGGGTATAGAATGTAGGGTATAGAGTGTAGGGTGTAGAGTGTAGGGTATAGAGTGCAGGTTGTAGAGTGTAGGGTATAGAGTGTAGAGTGTAGGGTATAGAGTGTATAGTGTAGGGTATAGAGTGTAGGGTATAGAGTGTAGGGTATAGAGTGTATCGTGTAGGGTATAGAGTGTATGCTATAGAGTGTATGGTGTAGAGTGTATGGTGTAGAGTGTATGGTGTAGAGTGTATGGTGTAGAGTGTATGGTATAGAGTGTAGGGTATAGAGTGTATGTTATAGAGTGTAGGGTATAGAGTGTAGGGTATAGAGTTTAGAGTGTAGGGTATAGAGTGTAGGATATAGAGTGTAGGGTATAGAGTGTATTTTATAGAGTGTAGGTTATAGAGTGTAGAGTGTAGGGTATAGAGTGTAGGGTATAGAGTGTAGAGTGTAGGGTATAGAGTGTAGGGTATAGAGTGTAGAGTGTAGGGTATAGAGTGTAGGGTATAGAGTGTAGGGTATAGAGTGTAGAGTGTAGGGATTAGAGTGTAGGGATTAGAGTGTAGGGTATAGAGTGTAGAGTGTAGAGTATAGAGTGTAGGGTATAGAGTGTAGGAATTAGAGTGTAGGGATTAGAGTGTAGGGATTAGAGTGTAGGGATTAGAGTGTAGGGTATAGAGTGTAGGGTATAGAGTGTAGGGTATAGTGTGTATGGTATAGAGTGTAGGGGATAAAGTGTAGAGTGTATGGTATAGAGTGTAGGGTATAGAGTGTAAAGTGTAGGGTATAGAGTGTATGGTATAGAGTGTAGGGTGTAGAGTGTATGGTATAGAGTGTAGGGTATAGAGTGTAGAGTGGAGGGTATAGAGTGGAGGGTATAGAGTGTAGGGTATAGAGTGTAGGGTATAGAGTGTAGGGTATAGAGTGTAGGGTACAGAGTGTAGAGTGTAGGGTATAGAGTGTAGGGTACAGAGTGCAGGGTGTAGAGTGTAGGGTATAGAGTGTATAGTGTAGGGTATAGAGTGTAGGGTATAGAGTGTAGGGTGTAAAGTGTAGGGTGTAGAGTGTAGGGTGTAGAGTGTAGGGTGTAGAGTGTAGGGTGTAGAGTGTATGGTATAGAGTGTAGGGTATAGAGTGTAGAGTGTAGGGTATAGAGTGTAGGGTATAGAGTGTAGGGTATAGAGTGTAGGGTATAGAGTGTAGGGTGTAGAGTGTAGGGTATAGAGTGTAGAGTTTAGGGTAGATAGTGTGGGGCATCGAGTGTATGGTATACAGTGTAGAGTGTAGGGTATAGAGTGTATAGTGTAGGGTATAGAGTGTAGGGTATAGAGTGTATGGTATAGAGTGTAGGGTATAAAGTGTAGAGTGTAGGGTATAGAGTGTATGGTATAGAGTGTAGGGTATAAAGTGTAGAGTGTAGGGTATAGAGTGTAGGGTATAGAGTGTAGGGTATAGAGTGTAGGGTAAAGAGTGTAGAGTGTAGGGTACAGAGTGCAGGGTGTAGAGTGTAGGGTATAGAGTGTAGAGTGTAGAGTGTAGGGTGTAGAGTGTAGGGTATAGAGTGTAGGGTATAGAGTGTAGGATATAGAGTGAAGGGTATAAAGTGTAGGGTGTAAGGTATAGAGTGTAGGGTATAGAGTGCAGGTTGTAGAGTGTAGGGTATAGAGTGTATGGGATAGGGTGTAGGGTATAAAGTGTAGGGTATAGAGTGTAGGGTATAGAGTGTAGGGTAAAGAGTGTAGAGTGTAGGGTACAGAGTGCAGGGTGTAGAGTGTAGGGTATAGAGTGTAGAGTGTAGAGTGTAGGGTGTAGAGTGTAGGGTATAAAGTGTAGGGTATAGAGTGTAGGGTATAGAGTGAAGGGTATAAAGTGTAGGGTGTAGGGTATAGAGTGTAGGGTATAGAGTGCAGGTTGTAGAGTGTAGGGTATAGAGTGTATGGTATAGGGTGTAGGGTATAAAGTGTAGGGTATAGAGTGTAGGGTATAGAGTGTAGGGTATAGAGTGTAGGGTATAGAGTGTAGGGTATAGAGTGTAGGCTATAGAGTGTAGAGTATATAGTGTAGAGTGTAGGGTATAGAGTGTAGGGTATAGAGTGTAGGGTATAGAGTGTAGGGTGTAGGGATTAGAGTGTAGGGATTAGAGTGTAGGGTGTAGAGTGTAGGGTGTAGAGTGTAGGGTATAGAGTGCAGGGTATAGAGTGTAGGGTATAGAGTGTAGAGTGTAGGGATTAGAGTGTAGGGTATAGAGTGTAGGGTATAGAATGTAGGGTATAGAGTGTAGGGTAAAGAGTGTAGAGTGTAGGGTACAGAGTGCAGGGTGTAGAGTGTAGGGAATAGAGTGTAGAGTGTAGGGTGTAGAGTGTAGGGTGTAGAGTGTAGGGTGTAGAGTGTAGGGTGTAGGGTATAGAGTGTAGGGTATAGAGTGTAGGGTATATAGTGTAGGGTGTAGGGATTAGAGTGTAGGGATTAGAGTGTAGGGATTAGAGTGTAGGGTGTAGAGTGTAGGGTGTAGAGTGTAGGGTATAGAGTGTAGGGTATAGAGTGTAGGGTATAGAGTGTAGAGTGTATGGATTAGAGTGTAGGGTATAGAGTGTAGGGTATAGAGTAGAGTGTAGAGTGTAGGCTATAGAGTGTAGACTATAGAGTGTAGGGTATAGAGTGTAGGGTATAGAGTGTAGGGTATAGAGTGTAGGGTATAGAGTGTAGAGTGTAGGGTATAGAGTGTAGGGTATAGAGTGTAGGGTATAGAGTGTAGGGTATAGAGTGTAGGGTGTAGAGTGTAGGGTATAGAGTGTAGAGTTTAGGGTAGATAGTGTGGGGCATAGAGTGTATGGTATACAGTGTAGAGTGTAGGGTATAGAGTGTATAGAGTAGGGTATAGAGTGTAGGGTATAGAGTGTATGGTATAGAGTGTAGGGTATAAAGTGTAGAGTGTAGGGTATAGAGTGTATGGTATAGAGTGTAGGGTATAAAGTGTAGAGTGTAGGGTATAGAGTGTAGGGTATAGAGTGTAGGGTATAGAGTGTAGGGTAAAGAGTGTAGAGTGTAGGGTACAGAGTGCAGGGTGTAGAGTGTAGGGTATAGAGTGTAGAGTGTAGAGTGTAGGGTGTAGAGTGTAGGGTATAGAGTGTAGGGTATAGAGTGTAGGATATAGAGTGAAGGGTATAAAGTGTAGGGTGTAAGGTATAGAGTGTAGGGTATAGAGTGCAGGTTGTAGAGTGTAGGGTATAGAGTGTATGGGATAGGGTGTAGGGTATAAAGTGTAGGGTATAGAGTGTAGGGTATAGAGTGTAGGGTATAGAGTGTAGGGTATAGAGTGTAGGGTAAAGAGTGTAGAGTGTAGGGTACAGAGTGCAGGGTGTAGAGTGTAGGGTATAGAGTGTAGAGTGTAGAGTGTAGGGTGTAGAGTGTAGGGTATAAAGTGTAGGGTATAGAGTGTAGGGTATAGAGTGAAGGGTATAAAGTGTAGGGTGTAGGGTATAGAGTGTAGGGTATAGAGTGCAGGTTGTAGAGTGTAGGGTATAGAGTGTATGGTATAGGGTGTAGGGTATAAAGTGTAGGGTATAGAGTGTAGGGTATAGAGTGTAGGGTATAGAGTGTAGGGTATAGAGTGTAGGGTATAGAGTGTAGGCTATAGAGTGTAGAGTATATAGTGTAGAGTGTAGGGTATAGAGTGTAGGGTATAGAGTGTAGGGTATAGAGTGTAGGGTGTAGGGATTAGAGTGTAGGGATTAGAGTGTAGGGTGTAGAGTGTAGGGTGTAGAGTGTAGGGTATAGAGTGCAGGGTATAGAGTGTAGGGTATAGAGTGTAGGGTATAGAGTGTAGGGTATAGAGTGTAAGGTGTAGGGTATAGAGTGTAGGGTATAGAGTGCAGGTTGTAGAGTGTAGGGTATAGAGTGTAGGGTATAGAGAGTAGGGTATAAAGTGTAGAGTGTAGGGTATAGAGTGTATAGTGTAGGGTATAGAGTGTAGGGTATAGAGTGTATGCTATAGAGTGTATGGTGTAGAGTGTATGGTATAGAGTGTAGGGTATAGAGTGTAGAGTGTATGGTATAGAGTGTATGGTATAGAGTGTAGGGTATAGAGTGTAGGGTATAGAGTGTAGGGTATAGAGTGTATGTTATAGAGTGTAGGGTATAGAGTGTAGAGTGTAGGGTATAGAGTTTAGAGTGTAGGGTATAGAGTGTAGGGTATAGAGTGTAAGGTATAGAGTGTAGGGTGTAGAGTGTAGGGTATAGAGTGTAGGGTATAGAGTGTATGGTATAGAGTGTATGGTATAGAGTGTACGGTATAGAGTGTATGGTATAGAGTGTAGGGTATAGAGTGTAGAGTGTAGGGATTATAGTGTAGGGTGTAGAGTGTATGATATAGAGTGTAGAGTGTAGGTTATCGAGTGTAGGGTATAGAGTGTAGGGTGTAGAGTGTAGGGTATAGAGTGTTGGGTGTAGAGTGCAGGGTGTAGAGTGCAGGGTATAGAGTGTAGGATATAGAGTGTAGAGTGTAGGGTATAGAGTGTAGGGTGTAGGGTATAGAGTGTAGAGTGTAGGGTATAGAGTGTAGGGTATAGAGTGTAGGGTATAGAGTGTAGGATATAGAGTGTAGAGTGTAGGGTATAGAGTGTAGAGTGTAGGGTATAGAGTGCAGGGTGTAGAGTGCAGGGTATAGAGTGTAGGATATAGAGTGTCGAGTGTAGGGTATAGAGTGTAGGGTGTAGGGTATAGAGTGTAGAGTGTAGGGTATAGAGTGAAGGGTATAAAGTGTAGGGTGTAGGGTATAGAGTGTAGGGTATAGAGTGCAGGTTGTAGAGTGTAGGGTATAGAGTGTATGGTATAGGGTGTAGGGTATAAAGTGTAGGGTATAGAGTGTAGGGTATAGAGTGTAGGGTATAGAGTGTAGGGTAAAGAGTGTAGAGTGTAGGGTACAGAGTGCAGGGTGTAGAGTGTAGGGTATAGAGTGTAGAGTGTAGAGTGTAGGGTGTAGAGTGTAGGGTATAGAGTGTAGGGTATAGAGTGTAGGGTATAGAGTGAAGGGTATAAAGTGTAGGGTGTAGGGTATAGAGTGTAGGGTATAGAGTGCAGGTTGTAGAGTGTAGGGTATGGAGTGTATGGTATAGGGTGTAGGGTATAAATTGTAGGGTATAGAGTGTAGGGTATAGAGTGTAGGGTATAGAGTGTAGGGTATAGAGTGTAGGCTATAGAGTGTAGAGTATATAGTGTAGAGTGTAGGGTATAGAGTGTAGGGTATAGAGTGTAGGGTATAGAGTGTAGGGTGTAGGGATTAGAGTGTAGGGATTAGAGTGTAGGGTGTAGAGTGTAGGGTGTAGAGTGTAGGGTATAGAGTGCAGGGTATAGAGTGTAGGGTATAGAGTGTAGAGTGTAGGGATTAGAGTGTAGTGTATAGAGTGTAGGGTATAGAATGTAGGGTATAGAGTGTAGGGTAAAGAGTGTAGAGTGTAGGGTACAGAGTGCAGGGTGTAGAGTGTAGGGAATAGAGTGTAGAGTGTAGGGTGTAGAGTGTAGGGTGTAGAGTGTAGGGTGTAGAGTGTAGGGTGTAGGGTATAGAGTGTAGGGTATAGAGTGTAGGGTATATAGTGTAGGGTGTAGGGATTAGAGTGTAGGGATTAGAGTGTAGGGATTAGAGTGTAGGGTGTAGAGTGTAGGGTGTAGAGTGTAGGGTATAGAGTGTAGGGTATAGAGTGTAGGGTATAGAGTGTAGAGTGTAGGGATTAGAGTGTAGGGTATAGAGTGTAGGGTATAGAGTAGAGTGTAGAGTGTAGGCTATAGAGTGTAGACTATAGAGTGTAGGGTATAGAGTGTAGGGTATAGAGTGTAGGGTATAGAGTGTAGGGTATAGAGTGTAAGGTGTAGGGTATAGAGTGTAGGGTATAGAGTGCAGGTTGTAGAGTGTAGGGTATAGAGTGTAGGGTATAGAGAGTAGGGTATAAAGTGTAGAGTGTAGGGTATAGAGTGTATAGTGTAGGGTATAGAGTGTAGGGTATAGAGTGTAGAGTGTAGGGTATAGAGTGTATGCTATAGAGTGTATGGTGTAGAGTGTATGGTATAGAGTGTAGGGTATAGAGTGTAGAGTGTATGGTATAGAGTGTAGGGTATAGAGTGTAGGGTATAGAGTGTAGGGTATAGAGTGTATGTTATAGAGTGTAGGGTATAGAGTGTAGAGTGTAGGGTATAGAGTTTAGAGTGTAGGGTATAGAGTGTAGGGTATAGAGTGTAAGGTATAGAGTGTAGGGTGTAGAGTGTAGGGTATAGAGTGTAGGGTATAGAGTGTATGGTATAGAGTGTATGGTATGTTGTGTAGGGTATAGAGTGTATGGTATAGAGTGTAGGGTATAGAGTGTAGAGTGTAGGGATTAGAGTGTAGGGTGTAGAGTGTATGGTATAGAGTGTAGAGTGTAGGTTATCGAGTGTAGGGTATAGAGTGTAGGGTGTAGAGTGTAGGGTATAGAGTGTTGGGTGTAGAGTGCAGGGTGTAGAGTGCAGGGTGTAGAGTGTAGGATATAGAGTGTAGAGAGTAGGGTATAGAGTGTAGGGTGTAGGGTATAGAGTGTAGAGTGTAGGGTATAGAGTGTAGGGTATAGAGTGTAGGGTATAGAGTGTAGGGAATAGAGTGTAGAGTGTAAGGTGTAGAGTGTAGGGTATAGAGTGTAGGGTATATACTGTAGGGTATAGAGTGTAGGCTATAGAGTGTAGGGTATAGAGTGTAGAGTGTAGGGTATAAAGTGTAGGGTATAGAGTGTAGGGTTTAGAGTGTTGGGTGTAGAGTGCAGGGTGTAGAGTGCAGGGTATAGAGTGTAGGGTATAGAGTGTAGGGTATAAAGTGTAGAGTGTAGGGTATAGAGTGTATAGTGTAGGGTATAGAGTGTAGGGTATAGAGTGTAGGGTATAGAGTGTAGGGTATAGAGTGTAGGGTATAGGGTATAGAGTGTAGGGTGTAGGGTGTAGAGTGTAGGGTGTTGAGTGTAGGGTATAGAGTGTAGGGTATAGAGTGTAGGGTGTAGGGTATAGAGTGTAGGGGATAGAGTGTAGGGTATAGAGTGTAGAGTGTATGGTATAGAGTGTAGAGTGTAGGGTATAGAGTGTAGGGTATAGACTGTAGGGTATAGAGTGTGGCGTAAAGAGTGTAGGGTATAGAGTGTAGAGTGTAGGGTATAGAGTGTACGGTATGGAGTGTAGGGTATAGAGTGTAGGGTATAGAGTGTAGAGTACAGGAACACATGGGCTACTTGCACAGTGAACAAGTCTGTATGATCATGTTCACACACCACCAAGAAACCTGAAGACACAAAAGAGAATAGTAAAACCAAAAACACTCAGTTTGAAAAAATGTTGCAGTAATCCGCAAGTGCTAGTAAAAGATGTAAAAAACAGGGTATTTGGTTGATACGTTTTTTGCAAAAATTGTATACTAAGCTGCTCTACCAATCTTCACGGTATACCCTTATCAGAGCAGTCCTAACTAATGTATGCAATCCCTATCTGATGTATTTAAAAACCTGATCATCTGTATATAACCTGTGTGAACAGGGTTCAGAGTGTAGAGTGTAGGGTATAGAATGTAGGGTATAGAGTGTAGGGTATAGAGTGTAGGGAATAGAGTGTAGAGTGTAAGGTATAGAGTGTAGAGTGTAGGGTATAGACGGTAGGGTGTAGAGTGTAGGGAGTAGAGTGTAGGGTATAGAGTGTAGAGTGTAGGGTATAGAGTGCAGGGTATAGAGTGTAGGGTGTAGAGCGTAGGCTATAGAGTGTAGGGTATAGAGTGTAGAGTGTAGGGTATAGAGTGTAGGGTATAGAGTGTAGGGTATGGAGTGTAGGGTATAGAGTGTAGAGTGTAGGGTATAGAGTGTAGGGTATAGATTGCAGGTTGTAGAGTGCAGGTTGTAGAGTGTAGGGTATAGAGTGTACGGTATAGAGTGTAGGGTATAGAGTGTAGGGTATAGAGTGTAGGGTATAAAGTGTAGAGTGTAGGGTATAGAGTGTATAGTGTAGGGTATAGAGTGTAGGGTATAGAGTGTAGGGTATAGAGTGTATAGTGTAGGGTATAGAGTGTATGCTATAGAGTGTATGGTGTAGAGTGTATGGTATAGAGTGTAGGGTGTAGAGTGTATGGTATAGAGTGTAGGGTGTAGAGTGTAGGGTATAGAGTGTAGGGTATAGAGTGTATGTTATAGAGTGTAGGGTATAGAGTGTAGAGTGTAGGGTATAGAGTTTAGAGTGTAGGGTATAGAGTGTAGGGTATAGAGTGTAGGGTATAGAGTGTAGGGTAAAGAGTGTAGAGTGTAGGGTACAGAGTGCAGGGTGTAGAGTGTAGGGTATAGAGTGTAGAGTGTAGGGTGTAGAGTGTAGGGTGTAGAGTGTAGGGTATAGAGTGTAGAGTGTAGGGTGTAGAGTGTAGGGTGTAGGGTATAGAGTGTAGGGTATAGAGTGTAGGGTATAGAGTGTAGGGTATAGGGTGTAGGGATTAGAGTGTAGGGATTAGAGTGTAGGGATTAGAGTGTAGGGTGTAGAGTGTAGGGTATAGAGTGTAGGGTATAGAGTGTAGGGTATAGAGTGTAGGGTATAGAGTGCAGGTTGTAGAGTGTAGGGTATAGAGTGTAGGGTAAAGAGTGTAGAGTGTAGGGTACAGAGTGCAGGGTGTAGAGTGTAGGGTATAGAGTGTAGGGTGTAGGGTGTAGAGTGTAGGGTATAGAGTGTAGAGTGTAGGGTGTAGAGTGTAGGGTGTAGGGTATAGGGTGTAGGGTATAGAGTGTAGGGTATAGAGTGTAGAGTGTAGGGATTAGAGTGTAGGGTATAGAGTGTAGGCTATAGAGTGTAGGGTGTAGAGTGTAGGGTATAGAGTGTATGGTATAGAGTGTAGGGTATAGAGTGTAGGGTATAGAGTGTATGTTATAGAGTGTAGGGTATAGAGTGTAGAGTGTAGGGTATAGAGTTTAGAGTGTAGGGTATAGAGTGTAGGGTATAGAGTGTAAGGTATAGAGTGTAGAGTGTAGGGTATAGAGTGTAGGGTATAGAGTGAAGGGTATAGAGTGTAGGGTATAGAGTGTAGGGTAAAGAGTGTAGAGTGTAGGGTACAGAGTGCAGGGTGTAGAGTGTAGGGTATAGAGTGTAGGGTGTAGAGTGTAGGGTATAGAGTGTAGGGTGTAGAGTGTAGGGTGTAGGGTATAGAGTGTAGGGTATAGAGTGTAGGGAATAGAGTGTAGAAAGTAGGGATTAGAGTGTAGGGATTAGAGTGTAGGGTGTAGAGTGTAGGGTGTAGAGTGTAGGGTATAGAGTGTAGGGTATAGAGTGTAGGGTATAGAGTGTAGGGTATAAAGCGTAGAGTGTAGGGTATAGAATGTATAGTGTAGGGTATAGAGTGTAGGGTATAGAGTGTAGGGTATAGAGTGTAGGGTATAGGGTATAGAGTGTAGGGTGTAGAGTGTAGGGTGTAGGGTGTAGAGTGTATGGTATAAAGTGTAGGGTATAGAGTGTAGGGATTAGAGTGTAGGGTATAGAGTGTAGGGTATAGAGTGTAGGGTATAGAGTGTAGGTTGTAGAGTGTAGAGTGTAGGGTATAGAGTGTAGAGTTTAGGGTATAGAGTGTAGGGTATAGTGTAGAGTGTAGGGTATAGAGTGTAGAGTGTAGCGGATAGAATGTAGGGTATAGAGTGTAAGGTGTAGAGTGTAGGGTATAGAGTGTATGGTATAGAGTGTGGGGTATAAAGTGTAGAGTTTAGGGTATGGAGTGTAGGGTATAGAGTGTATGGTATAGAGTGTAGGGTATAAAGTGTATAGTGTAGGGTATAGAGTGTAGGGTATAGAGTGTAGAGTGTAGGGTAAAGAGTGTAGGGTATAGAGTGTAGGGTATAGAGTGTAGAGTGTAGGGTATAGAGTTTAGAGTGTAGAGTATAGAGTGCAGGTTGTAGAGTGTAGGGTATAGAGTGTATGGTATAGAGTGTAGGGTATAAAGTGTAGAGTGTAGTGTATAGAGTGTAGGGTATAGAGTGTAGGGTATAGAGTGTAGGGTAAAGAGTGTAGAGTGTAGGGTACAGAGTGCAGGGTGTAAAGTGTAGGGTATAGAGTGTAGGGTGTAGAGTGTAGGGTATAGAGTGTATGGTGTAGAGTGTAGGGTGTGAGGTATAGAGTGTAGGGTATAGAGTGTAGGGTATAGAGTGTAGAGTGTAGGGTGTAGAGTGTAGGGTATAGAGTGTAGGGTATAGAGTGTAGGGTATAGAGTGTAGGGTGTAGGGATAAGAGTGTAGGGTATAGAGTGTAGGGTATAGAGTGTAGGGTATAGGGTGTAGGGATTAGAGTGTAGGGATTAGAGTGTAGGGATTAGAGTGTAGGGTGTAGAGTGTAGGGTATAGAGTGTAGGGTATAGAGTGTAGGGTATAGAGTGTAGGGTATAGAGTGCAGGTTGTAGAGTGTAGGGTATAGAGTGTAGGGTAAAGAGTGTAGAGTGTAGGGTACAGAGTGCAGGGTGTAGAGTGTAGGGTATAGAGTGTAGGGTGTAGGGTGTAGAGTGTAGGGTATAGAGTGTAGAGTGTAGGGTGTAGAGTGTAGGGTGTAGGGTATAGGGTGTAGGGTATAGAGTGTAGGGTATAGAGTGTAGAGTGTAGGGATTAGAGTGTAGGGTATAGAGTGTAGGCTATAGAGTGTAGGGTGTAGAGTGTAGGGTATAGAGTGTATGGTATAGAGTGTAGGGTATAGAGTGTAGGGTATAGAGTGTATGTTATAGAGTGTAGGGTATAGAGTGTAGAGTGTAGGGTATAGAGTTTAGAGTGTAGGGTATAGAGTGTAGGGTATAGAGTGTAAGGTATAGAGTGTAGAGTGTAGGGTATAGAGTGTAGGGTATAGAGTGAAGGGTATAGAGTGTAGGGTATAGAGTGTAGGGTAAAGAGTGTAGAGTGTAGGGTACAGAGTGCAGGGTGTAGAGTGTAGGGTATAGAGTGTAGGGTGTAGAGTGTAGGGTATAGAGTGTAGGGTGTAGAGTGTAGGGTGTAGGGTATAGAGTGTAGGGTATAGAGTGTAGGGAATAGAGTGTAGAAAGTAGGGATTAGAGTGTAGGGATTAGAGTGTAGGGTGTAGAGTGTAGGGTGTAGAGTGTAGGGTATAGAGTGTAGGGTATAGAGTGTAGGGTATAGAGTGTAGGGTATAAAGCGTAGAGTGTAGGGTATAGAATGTATAGTGTAGGGTATAGAGTGTAGGGTATAGAGTGTAGGGTATAGAGTGTAGGGTATAGGGTATAGAGTGTAGGGTGTAGAGTGTAGGGTGTAGGGTGTAGAGTGTATGGTATAAAGTGTAGGGTATAGAGTGTAGGGATTAGAGTGTAGGGTATAGAGTGTAGGGTATAGAGTGTAGGGTATAGAGTGTAGGTTGTAGAGTGTAGAGTGTAGGGTATAGAGTGTAGAGTTTAGGGTATAGAGTGTAGGGTATAGTGTAGAGTGTAGGGTATAGAGTGTAGAGTGTAGCGGATAGAATGTAGGGTATAGAGTGTAAGGTGTAGAGTGTAGGGTATAGAGTGTATGGTATAGAGTGTGGGGTATAAAGTGTAGAGTTTAGGGTATGGAGTGTAGGGTATAGAGTGTATGGTATAGAGTGTAGGGTATAAAGTGTATAGTGTAGGGTATAGAGTGTAGGGTATAGAGTGTAGAGTGTAGGGTAAAGAGTGTAGGGTATAGAGTGTAGGGTATAGAGTGTAGAGTGTAGGGTATAGAGTTTAGAGTGTAGAGTATAGAGTGCAGGTTGTAGAGTGTAGGGTATAGAGTGTATGGTATAGAGTGTAGGGTATAAAGTGT
Source organism: Ranitomeya imitator (assembly GCF_032444005.1). Classification (NCBI taxonomy): domain Eukaryota; kingdom Metazoa; phylum Chordata; class Amphibia; order Anura; family Dendrobatidae; genus Ranitomeya; species Ranitomeya imitator. The sequence goes on from NW_027194293.1 coordinate 319,935, forward strand.
AGAGTGTAGTGTATAGAGTGTAGGGTATAGAGTGTAGGGTATAGAGTGTAGGGTAAAGAGTGTAGAGTGTAGGGTACAGAGTGCAGGGTGTAAAGTGTAGGGTATAGAGTGTAGGGTGTAGAGTGTAGGGTATAGAGTGTATGGTGTAGAGTGTAGGGTGTGAGGTATAGAGTGTAGGGTATAGAGTGTAGGGTATAGAGTGTAGAGTGTAGGGTGTAGAGTGTAGGGTATAGAGTGTAGGGTATAGAGTGTAGGGTATAGAGTGTAGGGTGTAGGGATAAGAGTGTAGGGTATAGAGTGTAGGGTATAGAGTGTAGGGTATAGGGTATAGAGTGTAGGGTATAAAGCGTAGAGTGTAGGGTATAGAGTGTATAGTGTAGGGTATAGAGTGTAGGGTATAGAGTGTAGGGTATAGAGTGTAGGGTATAGGGTATAGAGTGTAGGGTGTAGAGTGTAGGGTTTAGGGTGGAGAGTGTATGGTATAGAGTGTAGGGTATAGAGTGTAGGGATTAGAGTGTAGGGTATAGAGTGTAGGGTATAGAGTGTAGGGTGTAGAGTGTAGAGTGTAGGGTATAGAGTGTAGAGTGTAGGGTATAGAGTGTAGGGTATAGAGTAGAGTGTAGAGTGTAGGGTATAGAGTGTAGAGTGTAGGGGATAGAATGTAGGGTATAGAGTGTAAGGTGTAGAGTGTAGGGTATAGAGTGTATGGTATAGAGTGTGGGGTATAAAGTGTAGAGTGTAGGGTATGGAGTGTAGGGTATAGAGTGTATGGTATAGAGTGTAGGGTATAAAGTGTAGAGTGTAGGGTATAAAGTGTAGGGTATAGAGTGTAGGGTATAGAGTGTAGGGCATAGAGTGTAGGGTATAGAGTGTAGGGTAAAGAGTGTAGGGCATAGAGTGTAGGGTATAGAGTGTAGAGTGTAGGGTATAGAGTGCAGGTTGTAGAGTGTAGGGTATAGAGTGTATGGTATAGAGTGTAGGGTATAAAGTGTAGAGTGTAGTGTATAGAGTGTAGGGTATAGAGTGTAGGGTATAGATTGTAGGGTATAGAGTGTAGGCTATAGAGTGTAGAGTGTAGAGTGTAGGGTGTAGAGTGCAAAGTGTAGGGTATAGAGTGTAAGGTATAGAGTGTAGTGTATAGAGTGTATGTTATAGAGTGTAGGGTATAGAGTGTAGAGTTTAGGGTATAGAGTGTAGTGTATAGAGTGTATGGTATAGAGTGTATGGTATAGAGTGTAGAGTGTAGGGTATAGAGTGTAGGGTATAGAGTGTAGGGTATAGAGTGTAGGGTATAGAGTGTAGAGTGTAGGGTATAGAGTGTAGGGTATAGAGTGTAGGGTATAGAGTGTAGGGTATAGAGTATAAGGTATAGAGTGTAGGTTATAGAGTGTAGGGTATAGAGTGTAGGGTATAGAGTGTAGCTTATAGAGCGTAGGGTGTAGGGTATAGAGTGTAGGGTATAGAGTGTAGGGTATAGAGTGTAGAGTGTAGGGTATAGAGTGTATGGTATAGAGCTTAGGGTGTAGAGTGTAGGGTATAGAGTGTAGAGTTTAGGGTATAGAGTGTGGGGCATAGAGTGTATGGTATACAGTGTAGAGTGTAGGGTATAGAGTGTAGGGTATAGAGTGTAGGGTATAGAGTGTAGAGTGTAGGGTATAGAGTGTAGGGTATAGAGTGCAGGTTGTAGAGTGTAGGGTATAGAGTGTAGGGTATAGAGTGTAGGGTATAAAGTGTAGAGTGTAGGGTATAGAGTGTATAGTGTAGGGTATAGAGTGTAGGGCATAGAGTGTAGGGTGTAGAGTGTAGGGTATAGAGTGTATGTTATAGAGTGTAGGGTATAGAGTGTAGAGTGTAGGGTATAGAGTTTAGAGTGTAGGGTATAGAGTGTAGGGTATAGAGTGTAAGGTATATAGTGTAGAGTGTAGGGTATAGAGTGTAGGGTATAGAGTGTAGGGTATAGAGTGTAGGGTAATGAGTGTAGAGTGTAGGGTACAGAGTGCAGGGTGTAGAGTGTAGGGTATAGAGTGTAGAGTGTAGGGTGTAGAGTGTAGGGTGTAGAGTGTAGGGTGTAGAGTGTAGGGTGTAGGGTATAGAGTGTAGGGTATAGAGTGTAGGGTATAGAGTGTAGGGTGTAGAGTGTAGGGTGTAGAGTGTAGGGTATAGAGTGTAGGGTATAGAGTGTAGGTTATAGAGTGTAGGGTGTAGGGATTAGAGTGTATGGATTAGAGTGTAGGGTGTAGAGTGTAGGGTGTAGAGTGTAGGGTATAGAGTGTAGGGTATAGAGTGTAGGGTATAGAGTGTAGAGTGTAGGGATTAGAGTGTAGGGATTAGAGTGTAGGGTATAGAGTGTAGGGTATAGAGTGTAGGGTATAGAGTGTAGGGTATAGAGTGTAGGGTGTAGGGTATAGAGTGTAGGGTATAGAGTGCACGTTGTAGAGTGTAGGGTATAGAGTGTAGGGTATAGAGAGTAGGGTATAAAGTGTAGAGTGTAGGGTATAGAGTGTATAGTGTAGGGTATAGAGTGTAGGGTATAGAGTGTAGGGTATAGAGTGTAGAGTGTAGGGTATAGAGTGTATGCTATAGAGTGTATGGTGTAGAGTGTATGGTATAGAGTGTAGGGTATAGAGTGTAGAGTGTAGGGTATAGAGTGTAGGGTATAGAGTGTAGGGTATAGAGTGTAGGGTATAGAGTGCATGTTATAGAGTGTAGGGTATAGAGTGTAGAGTGTAGAGTGTAGGGTATAGAGTTTAGAGTGTAGGGTATAGAGTGTAGGGTATAGAGTGTAGGGTATAGAGTGTAGGGTGTAGAGTGTAGGGTATAGATTGTAGGGTATAGAGTGTAGGGTATAGAGTGTATGGTATAGAGTGTAGGGTATAGAGTGTAGGGTATAGAGTGTAGGGTATAGAGTGTATGGTATAGAGTGTATGGTATAGAGTGTAGGGTATAGAGTGTATGGTATAGAGTGTAGGGTATAGAGTGTAGAGTGTAGGGTATAGAGTGTAGGGTATAGAGTGTAGGGTATAGAGTGTAGGCTATAGAGTGTAGGGTATAAAGTGTAGAGTGTAGGGTATAGAGTGTAGGGTGTAGAGTGTAGGGTATAGAGTGTTGGGTGTAGAGTGCAGGGTGTAGAGTGCAGGGTGTAGAGTGCAGGGTATAGAGTGTAGGGTATAGAGTGTAGGGTATAAAGTGTAGAGTGTAGGGTATAGCGTGTAGGGTATAGAGTGTAGGGTGTAGAGTGTAGGGTGTAGAGTGTATGGTATAGAGTGTAGGGTATAGAGTGTAGGGTATAGAGTGTAGAGTGTAGGGTATAGAGTGTAGGGTATAGAGCTTAGGGTGTAGAGTGTAGGATATAGAATGTAGAGTTTAGGGTATAGAGTGTGGGGCATAGAGTGTATGGTATACAGTGTAGAGTGTAGAGTGTAGGGTATAGAGTGTATAGTGAAGGGTATAGAGTGTAGGGTATAGAGTGTAGGGTGTAGAGTGTAGGGTATAGAGTGTAGGGTGTAGAGTGTATGGTATAGAGTGTAGGGTATAGAGTGTAGAGTGTAGGGTATAGAGTGTAGGGTATAGAGTGTAGGGTATAGAGTGTAGGGTGTAGAGTGTAGGGTATAGAGTGTAGAGTTTAGGGTAGAGAGTGTGGGGCATAGAGTGTATGGTATACAGTGTAGAGTGTAGGGTATAGAGTGTATAGTGTAGGGTATAGAGTGTAGGGTATAGAGTGTATGGTATAGAGTGTAGGGTATAAAGTGTAGAGTGTAGGGTATAGAGTGTATGGTATAGACTGTAGGGTATAACGTGTAGAGTGTAGGGTATAGAGTGTAGGGTATAGAGTGTAGGTTATAGAGTGTAGGGTATAGAGTGTAGGGTAAAGAGTGTAGAGTGTAGGGTACAGAGTGCAGGGTGTAGAGTGTAGGGTATAGAGTGTAGAGTGTAGAGTGTAGGGTGTAGAGTGTAGGGTATAGAGTGTAGGGTATAGAGTGTAGGGTATAGAGTGTAGGGTATAAAGTGTAGGGTGTAGGGTATAGAGTGTAGGGTATAAAGTGCAGATTGTAGAGTGTAGGGTATAGAGTGTATGGTATAGGGTGTAGGATATAAAGTGTAGGGTATAGAGTGTAGGGTATAGAGTGTAGGGTATAGAGTGTAGGGTATAGAGTGTAGGGTATAGAGTGTAGGCTATAGAGTGTAGAGTATATAGTGTAGGGTGTAGGGTATAGAGTGTAGGGTATAGAGTGTAGGGTATAGAGTGTGGAGTATAGAGTGTAGGGTATAGAATGTAGAGTGTAGAGTGTAGGGTGTAGAGTGCAAAGTGTAGGGTATAGAGTGTAAGATATAGAGTGTAGTGTATAGAGTGTATGTTATAGAGTGTAGGGTATAGAGTGTAGAGTTTAGGGTATAGAGTGTAGTGTATAGATTGTATGGTATAGAGTGTATGGTATAGAGTGTAGAGTGTAGGGTATAGAGTGTAGGGTATAGAGTGTAGGGTATAGAGTGTAGGGTGTAGAGTGTAGGGTATAGAGTGTAGGGTATAGAGTGTAGGTTATAGAGTGTAGCGTATAGAGCGTAGGGTGTAGGGTATAGAGTGTAGGGTATAGAGTGTAGGGTATAGAGTGTAGGGTATAGAGTGTATGGTATAGAGCTTAGGGTGTAGAGTGTAGGGTATAGAATGTAGAGTTTAGGGTAGAGAGTGTGGGGCATAGAGTGTATGGTATACAGTGTAAAGTGTAGGGTATAGAGTGTATAGTGTAGGGTATAGAGTGTAGGGTATAGAGTGTATGGTATAGAGTGTAGGGTATAAAGTGTAGAGTGTAGGGTATAGAGTGTATGGTATAGAGTGTAGGGTATAAAGTGTAGAGTGTAGGGTATAGAGTGTAGGGTATAGAGTGTAGGCTATAGAGTGTAGAGTTTAGAGTGTAGGGTATAGAATGTAGAGTGTAGGGTGTAGAGTGTAAAGTGTAGGGTATAGAGTGTAGGATATAGAGTGTAGAGTGTAGGGTATAGAGTGTAGGGTATACAGTGTATGGTATAGAGTGTAGGGTATAGAGTGTAGAGTGTAGGGTATAGAGTGTAGGGTATAGAGTGTAGGGTATAGAGTGTAGGGTATAGATTGTAGGGTATAGGGTATAGGGTATAGATTGTAGGGTATGGGGTATAGAGTGTATGGTGTAGAGTGTAGGGTATAGAGTGTAGGGTGTAGGGTGTAGAGTGTGGGGTGTAGAGTGGTGTAGAGTGTAGGATGTAGAGTGTATGGTATAGAGTGTAGGGTATAGAGTATAGCGTGTATGGTATAGAGTGTAGTGTATAGAGTGTAGGGTATAGAGTGTAGGGTATAGAGTGTAGGGTATAGATTTTAGAGTGTAGGGTATAGAGTGTAAGGTATAGAGTGTAGGGTGTGGAGTGTAGGTTATAGAGTGTAGGGTATAGAGTGTATGGTATAGAGTGTAGGGTAGAGAGTGTATGGTATAGAGTGTAGAGTGTAGGGTATAGAGTGTATTTTATAGAGTGTAGGGTATAGAGTGTAGGGTATAGAGTGTAGAGTGTAGGGTATAGAGTGTAGGGTATAGAGTGTATGCTATAGAGTGTATGGTGTAGAGTGTATGGTATAGAGTGTAGGGTATAGAGTGCATGTTATAGAGTGTAGGGTATAGAGTGTAGAGTGTAGAGTGTAGGGTATAGAGTTTAGAGTGTAGGGTATAGAGTGTAGGGTGCAGAGTGTAGGGTATAGAGTGTTGGGTGTAGAGTGCAGGGTGTAGAGTGCAGGGTGTAGAGTGCAGGGTGTAGAGTGCAGGGTATAGAGTGTAGGGTATAGAGTGTAGGGTATAAAGTGTAGAGTGTAGGGTATAGAGTGTAGGGTATAGAGTGTAGGGTATAGAGTGTAGGGTGTAGAGTGTAGGGTATAGAGTGTAGGGTATAGAGTGTAGGGTATAGAGTGTATGGTATAGAGTGTAGGGTATAGAGTGTAGGGTATAGAGTGTATGGTATAGAGTGTATGGTATAGAGTGTAGGGTATAGAGTGTATGGTATAGAGTGTAGGGTATAGAGTGTAGAGTGTAGGGTATAGAGTGCAGGGTATAGAGTGTAGGGTATAGAGTGTAAGCTATAGAGTGTAGGGTATAGAGTGTAGAGTGTAGGGTATAGAGTGTAGGGTGTAGAGTGTAGGGTATAGAGTGTTGGGTGTAGAGTGCAGGGTGTAGAGTGCAGGGTGTAGAGTGCAGGGTGTAGAGTGCAGGGTATAGAGTGTAGGGTATAGAGTGTAGGGTATAAAGTGTAGAGTGTAGGGTATAGAGTGTAGGGTATAGAGTGTAGGGTGTAGAGTGTAGGGTGTAGAGTGTATGGTATAGAGTGTAGGGTATAGAGTGTAGGGTATAGAGTGTAGAGTGTAGGGTATAGAGTGTAGGGTATAGAGCTTAGGGTGTAGAGTGTAGGATATAGAGTGTAGAGTTTAGGGTATAGAGTGTGGGGCATAGAGTGTATGGTATACAGTGTAGAGTGTAGAGTGTAGGGTATAGAGTGTATAGTGTAGGGTATAGAGTGTAGGGTATAGAGTGTAGGGTGTAGAGTGTAGGGTGTAGAGTGTAGGGTCTAGAGTGTAGGGTGTAGAGTGTAGGGTGTAGAGTGTATGGTATAGAGTGTAGGGTATAGAGTGTAGAGTGTAGGGTATAGAGTGTAGGGTATAGAGTGTAGGGTATAGAGTGTAGGGTGTAGAGTGTAGGGTATAGAGTGTAGAGTTTAGGGTAGAGAGTGTGGGGCATAGAGTGTATGGTATACAGTGTAGAGTGTAGGGTATAGAGTGTATAGTGTAGGGTATAGAGTGTAGGGTATAGAGTGTATGGTATAGAGTGTAGGGTATAAAGTGTAGAGTGTAGGGTATAGAGTGTATGGTATAGAGTGTAGGGTATAACGTGTAGAGTGTAGGGTATAGAGTGTAGGGTATAGAGTGTAGGTTATAGAGTGTAGGGTATAGAGTGTAGGGTAAAGAGTGTAGAGTGTAGGGTACAGAGTGCAGGGTGTAGAGTGTAGGGTATAGAGTGTAGAGTGTAGAGTGTAGGGTGTAGAGTGTAGGGTATAGAGTGTAGGGTATAGAGTGTAGGGTATAGAGTGTAGGGTATAAAGTGTAGGGTGTAGGGTATAGAGTGTAGGGTATAAAGTGCAGGATGTAGAGTGTAGGGTATAGAGTGTATGGTATAGGGTGTAGGGTATAAAGTGTAGGGTATAGAGTGTAGGGTATAGAGTGTAGGGTATAGAGTGTAGGCTATAGAGTGTAGAGTATATAGTGTAGAGTGTAGGGTATAGAGTGTAGGGTATAGAGTGTGGAGTATAGAGTGTAGGGTATAGAATGTAGAGTGTAGAGTGTAGGGTGTAGAGTGCAAAGTGTAGGGTATAGAGTGTAAGATATAGAGTGTAGTGTATAGAGTGTATGTTATAGAGTGTAGGGTATAGAGTGTAGAGTTTAGGGTATAGAGTGTTGTGTATAGATTGTATGGTATAGAGTGTATGGTATAGAGTGTAGAGTGTAGGGTATAGAGTGTAGGGTATAGAGTGTAGGGTATAGAGTGTAGGGTGTAGAGTGTAGGGTGTAGAGTGTAGGGTATAGAGTGTAGGGTATAGAGTGTAGGTTATAGAGTGTAGCGTATAGAGCGTAGGGTGTAGGGTATAGAGTGTAGGGTATAGAGTGTAGGGTATAGAGTGTAGGGTATAGAGTGTATGGTATAGAGCTTAGGGTGTAGAGTGTAGGGTATAGAATGTAGAGTTTCGGGTAGAGAGTGTGGGGCATAGAGTGTATGGTATACAGTGTAGAGTGTAGGGTATAGAGTGTATAGTGTAGGGTATAGAGTGTAGGGTATAGAGTGTATGGTATAGAGTGTAGGATATAAAGTGTAGAGTGTAGGGTATAGAGTGTATGGTATAGAGTGTAGGGTATAAAGTGTAGAGTGTAGGGTATAGAGTGTAGGGTATAGAGTGTAGGCTATAGAGTGTAGAGTTTAGAGTGTAGGGTATAGAATGTAGAGTGTAGAGTGTAAAGTGTAGGGTATAGAGTGTAGGATATAGAGTGTAGAGTGTAGGGTATAGAGTGTAGGGTATACAGTGTATGGTATAGAGTGTAGGGTATAGAGTGTAGAGTGTAGGGTATAGAGTGTAGGGTATAGAGTGTAGGGTATAGAGTGTAGGGTATAGATTGTAGGGTATAGGGTATAGGGTATAGAGTGTATGGTGTAGAGTGTAGGGTATAGAGTGTAGGGTATAGGGTGTAGAGTGTGGGGTGTAGAGTGGTGTAGAGTGTAGGATGTAGAGTGTATGGTATAGAGTGTAGGGTATAGAGTATAGCGTGTATGGTATAGAGTGTAGTGTATAGAGTGTAGGGTATAGGGTATAGAGTGTAGGGTATAGAGTGTAGGGTATAGATTTTAGAGTGTAGGGTATAGAGTGTAAGGTATAGAGTGTAGGGTGTGGAGTGTAAGGTATAGAGTGTAGGGTATAGAGTGTATGGTATAGAGTGTAGTGTATAGAGTGTATGGTATAGAGTGTAGAGTGTAGGGTATAGAGTGTATTTTATAGAGTGTAGGGTATAGAGTGTAGGGTATAGAGTGTAGAGTGTAGGGTACAGAGTGTAGGGTATAGAGTGTAGAGTGTAGGGTATAGAGTGTAGGGTATAGAGTGTAGGGTATAGAGTGTAGAGTGTAGGGATTAGAGTGTAGGATTAGAGTGTAGGGTATAGAGTGTAGAGTGTAGAGTATAGAGTGTAGAGTATAGAGTGTAGGGATTAGAGTGTAGGAATTAGAGTGTAGGGATTAGAGTGTAGGGATTAGAGTGTAGGGTATAGAGTGTAGGGTATAGAGTGTAGGGTATAGAGTGTAAGGTATAGTGTGTATGGTATAGAGTGTAGGGTATAAAGTGTAGAGTGTATGGTATAGAGTGTAGGGTATAGAGTGTAAAGTGTAGGGTATAGAGTGTATGGTATAGAGTGTAGGGTGTAGAGTGTATGGTATAGAGTGTAGAGTGTAGGGTATAGAGTGTAGGGTATAGAGTGTAGGGTATAGAGTGTAGGGTATAGAGTGTAGGGTACAGAGTGTAGAGTGTAGGGTATAGAGTGTAGGGTACAGTGTGCAGGGTGTAGAGTGTAGGGTATAGAGTGTATAGTGTAGGGTATAGAGTGTAGGGTATAGAGTGTAGGGTGTAAAGTGTAGGGTGTAGAGTGTAGGGTGTAGAGTGTAGGGTGTAAAGTGTAGGGTGTAGAGTGTATGGTATAGAGTGTAGGGTATAGAGTGTAGAGTGTAGGGTATAGAGTGTAGGGTATAGAGTGTAGGGTATAGAGTGTAGGGTATAGAGTGTAGGGTGTAGAGTGTAGGGTACAGAGTGTAGAGTTTAGGGTAGAGAGTGTGGGGCATAGAGTGTATGGTATACAGTGTAGAGTGTAGGGTATAGAGTGTATAGTGTAGGGTATAGAGTGTAGGGTATAGAGTGTATGGTATGGAGTGTAGGGTATAAAGTGTAAAGTGTAGGGTATAGAGTGTATGGTATAGAGTGTAGGGTATAAAGTGTAGAGTGTAGGGTATAGAGTGTAGGGTATAGAGTGTAGGGTATAGAGTGTAGGGTATAGAGTGTAGGGTAAAGAGTGTAGAGTGTAGGGTACAGAGTGCAGGGTGTAGAGTGTAGGGTATAGAGTGTAGAGTGTAGAGTGTAGGGTGTAGAGTGTAGGGTATAGATTGTAGGGTATAGAGTGCAGGGTATAGAGTGTAGGGTATAAAGTGTAGGGTGTAGGGTATAGAGTGTAGGGTATAGAGTGCAGGTTGTAGAGTGTAGGGTATAGAGTGTATGGTATAGGGTGTAGGGTATAGAGTGTAGGGTATAGAGTGTAGGGTATAGAGTGTAGGGTATAGAGTGTAGGCTATAGAGTGTAGAGTATAAAGTGTAGAGTGTAGGGTATAGAGTGTAGGGTATAGAGTGTAGGGTATAGAGTGTAGGGTGTAGGGATTAGCGTGTAGGGATTAGAGTGTAGGGATTAGAGTGTAGGGTGTAGAGTGTAGGGTGTAGAGTGTAGGGTATAGAGTGTAGGGTATAGAGTGTAGGGTATAGAGTGTAGAGTGTAGGGATTAGAGTGTAGGGTATAGAGTGTAGGGTATAGAATGTAGGGTATAGAGTGTAGGGTAAAGAGTGTAGAGTGTAGGGTACAGAGTGCAGAGTGCAGGGTGTAGAGTGTAGGGAATAGAGTGTAGAGTGTAGGGTGTAGAGTGTAGGGTGTAGAGTGTAGGGTGTAGGGTATAGAGTGTAGGGTATAGAGTGTAGGGTATAGAGTGTAGGGTGTAGGGATTAGAGTGTAGGGATTAGAGTGTAGGGATTAGAGTGTAGGGTGTAGAGTGTAGGGTGTAGAGTGTAGGGTATGGAGTGTAGGGTATAGAGTGTAGGGTATAGAGTGTAGAGTGTAGGGATTAGAGTGTAGGGTATAGAGTGTAGGGTATAGAGTGTAGGGTATAGAGTGTAAGGTGTAGGGTATAGAGTGTAGGGTATAGAGTGCAGGTTGTAGAGTGTAGGGTATAGAGTGTAGGGTATAGAGAGTAGGGTATAAAGTGTAGTGTGTAGGGTATAGCGTGTAAAGTGTAGGGTATAGAGTGTAGGGTATAGAGTGTAGGGTATAGAGTGTAGAGTGTAGGGTATAGAGTGTATGCTATAGAGTGTATGGTGTAGAGTGTATGGTATAGAGTGTAGGGTATAGAGTGTAGAGTGTATGGTATAGAGTGTATTGTATAGAGTGTAGGGTATAAAGTGTAGAGTGTAGGGTATAGAGTGTAGGGTATAGAGTGTAGGGTATAGAGTGTAGGGTATAGAGTGTAGGGTAAAGAGTGTAGAGTGTAGGGTACAGAGTGCAGGGTGTAGAGTGTAGGGTATAGAGTGTAGAGTGTAGGGTGTAGAGTGTAGGGTATAGATTGTAGGGTATAGAGTGTAGGGTATAGAGTGTAGGGTATAAAGTGTAGGGTGTAGGGTATAGAGTGTAGGGTATAGAGTGCAGGTTGTAGAGTGTAGGGTATAGAGTGTATGGTATAGGGTGTAGGGTATAGAGTGTAGGGTATAGAGTGTAGGGTATAGAGTGTAGGGTATAGAGTGTAGGCTATAGAGTGTAGAGTATATAGTGTAGAGTGTAGGGTATAGAGTGTAGGGTATAGAGTGTAGGGTATAGAGTGTAGGGTGTAGGGATTAGCGTGTAGGGATTAGAGTGTAGGGATTAGAGTGTAGGGTGTAGAGTGTAGGGTGTAGAGTGTAGGGTATAGAGTGTAGGGTATAGAGTGTAGGGTATAGAGTGTAGAGTGTAGGGATTAGAGTGTAGGGTATAGAGTGTAGGGTATAGAATGTAGGGTATAGAGTGTAGGGTAAAGAGTGTAGAGTGTAGGGTACAGAGTGCAGAGTGCAGGGTGTAGAGTGTAGGGAATAGAGTGTAGAGTGTAGGGTGTAGAGTGTAGGGTGTAGAGTGTAGGGTGTAGGGTATAGAGTGTAGGGTATAGAGTGTAGGGTATAGAGTGTAGGGTGTAGGGATTAGAGTGTAGGGATTAGAGTGTAGGGATTAGAGTGTAGGGTGTAGAGTGTAGGGTGTAGAGTGTAGGGTATGGAGTGTAGGGTATAGAGTGTAGGGTATAGAGTGTAGAGTGTAGGGATTAGAGTGTAGGGTATAGAGTGTAGGGTATAGAGTGTAGGGTATAGAGTGTAAGGTGTAGGGTATAGAGTGTAGGGTATAGAGTGCAGGTTGTAGAGTGTAGGGTATAGAGTGTAGGGTATAGAGAGTAGGGTATAAAGTGTAGTGTGTAGGGTATAGAGTGTAAAGTGTAGGGTATAGAGTGTAGGGTATAGAGTGTAGGGTATAGAGTGTAGAGTGTAGGGTATAGAGTGTATGCTATAGAGTGTATGGTGTAGAGTGTATGGTATAGAGTGTAGGGTATAGAGTGTAGAGTGTATGGTATAGAGTGTATTGTATAGAGTGTAGGGTATAGAGTGTAGGGTATAGAGTGTAGGGTATAGAGTGTATGTTATAGAGTGTAGGGTATAGAGTGTAGAGTGTAGGGTATAGAGTTTACAGTATAGGGTACAGAGTGTAGGGTATAGAGTGTAGGTTATAGTGTGTAGGGTATAGAGTGTAGGGTAAAGAGTGTAGAGTGTAGGGTACAGAGTGCAGGGTGTAGAGTGTAGGGTATAGAGTGTAGAGTGTAGAGTGTAGGGTGTAGAGTGTAGGGTATAGAGTGTAGGGTATAGAGTGTAGGGTATAGAGTGTAGGGTATAAAGTGTAGGGTGTAGGGTATAGAGTGTAGGGTATAAAGTGCAGGTTGTAGAGTGTAGGGTATAGAGTGTATGGTATAGGGTGTAGGGTATAGAGTGTAGGGTATAGAGTGTAGGGTATAGAGTGTAGGGTATAGAGTGTAGGGTATAGAGTGTAGGCTATAGAGTGTAGAGTATATAGTGTAGAGTGTAGGGTATAGAGTGTAGGGTATAGAGTGTAGGGTATAGAGTGTGGAGTATAGAGTGTAGGGTATAGAATGTAGAGTGTAGGGTGTAGAGTGCAAAGTGTAGGGTATAGAGTGTAAGATATAGAGTGTAGTGTATAGAGTGTATGTTATAGAGTGTAGGGTATAGAGTGTAGAGATTAGGGTATAGAGTGTAGTGTATAGATTGTATGTTATAGAGTGTATGGTATAGAGTGTAGAGTGTAGGGTATAGAGTGTAGGGTATAGAGTGTAGGGTATAGAGTGTAGGGTGTAGAGTGTAGGGTGTAGAGTGTAGGGTATAGAGTGTAGGGTATAGAGTGTAGGTTATAGAGTGTAGCGTATAGAGCGTAGGGTGTAAGGTATAGAGTGTAGGGTATAGAGTGTAGGGTATAGAGTGTAGGGTATAGAGTGTATGGTATAGAGCTTAGGGTGTAGAGTGTAGGGTATAGAATGTAGAGTTTAGGGTAGAGAGTGTGGGGCATAGAGTGTATGGTATACAGTGTAGAGTGTAGGGTATAGAGTGTATAGTGTAGGGTATAGAGTGTAGGGTATAGAGTGTATGGTATAGAGTGTAGGGTATAAAGTGTAGAGTGTAGGGTATAGAGTGTATGGTATAGAGTGTAGGGTATAAAGTGTAGAGTGTAGGGTATAGAGTGTAGGGTATAGAGTGTAGGCTATAGAGTGTAGAGTTTAGAGTGTAGGGTATAGAATGTAGAGTGTAGGGTGTAGAGTGTAAAGTGTAGGGTATAGAGTGTAGGATATAGAGTGTAGAGTGTAGGGTATAGAGTGTAGGGTATACAGTGTATGGTATAGAGTGTAGGGTATAGAGTGTAGAGTGTAGGGTATAGAGTGTAGGGTATAGAGTGTAGGGTATAGAGTGTAGGGTATAGATTGTAGGGTATAGGGTATAGGGTATAGAGTGTATGGTGTAGAGTGTAGGGTATAGAGTGTAGGGTGTAGGGTGTAGAGTGTGGGGTGTAGAGTGGTGTAGAGTGTAGGATGTAGAGTGTATGGTATAGAGTGTAGGGTATAGAGTATAGCGTGTATGGTATAGAGTGTAGTGTATAGAGTGTAGGGTATAGGGTATAGAGTGTAGGGTATAGAGTGTAGGGTATAGATTTTAGAGTGTAGGGTATAGAGTGTAAGGTATAGAGTGTAGGGTGTGGAGTGTAGGGTATAGAGTGTATGGTATAGAGTGTAGGGTATAGAGTGTATGGTATAGAGTGTAGAGTGTAGGGTATAGAGTGTATTTTATAGAGTGTAGGGTATAGAGTGTAGGGTATAGAGTGTAGAGTGTAGCGTATAGAGTGTAGGGTATAGAGTGTAGAGTGTAGGGTATAGAGTGTAGGGTATAGAGTGTAGGGTATAGAGTGTAGAGTGTAGGGATTAGAGTGTAGGGTTTAGAGTGTAGGGTATAGAGTGTAGAGTGTAGAGTATAGAGTGTAGGGTATAGAGTGTAGGGATTAGAGTGTAGGGATTAGAGTGTAGGGATTAGAGTGTAGGGATTAGAGTGTAGGGATTAGAGTGTAGGGTATAGAGTGTAGGGTATAGAGTGTAGGGTATAGAGTGTAGGGTATAGTGTGTATGGTATAGAGTGTAGGGTATAACGTGTAGAGTGTATGGTATAGAGTGTAGGGTATAGAGTGTAAAGTGTAGGGTATAGAGTGTATGGTATAGAGTGTAGGGTGTAGAGTGTATGGTATAGAGTGTAGGGTATAGAGTGTAGAGTGTAGGGTATAGAGTGTAGGGTATAGAGTGTAGGGTGTAGAGTGTAGGGTATAGAGTGTAGGGTACAGAGTGTAGGGTATAGAGTGTAGGGTACAGAGTGCAGGGTGTAGAGTGTAGGGTATAGAGTGTATAGTGTAGGGTATAGAGTGTAGGGTATAGAGTGTAGGGTGTAAAGTGGAGGGTGTAGAGTGTAGGGTGTAGAGTGTAGGGTGTAGAGTGTAGGGTGTAGAGTGTATGGTATAGAGTGTAGGGTATAGAGTGTAGAGTGTAGGGTATAGAGTGTAGGGTATAGAGTGTAGGGTATAGAGTGTAGGGTATAGAGTGTAGGGTATAGAGTGTAGAGTTTAGGGTAGAGAGTGTGGGGCATAGAGTGTATGGTATACTGTGTAGAGTGTAGGGTATAGAGTGTATAGTGTAGGGTATAGAGTGTAGGGTATAGAGTGTATGGTATAGAGTGTTGGGTATAAAGTGTAGAGTGTAGGGTATAGAGTGTATGGTATAGAGTGTAGGGTATAAAGTGTAGAGTGTAGGGTATAGAGTGTAGGGTATAGAGTGTAGGGTATAGAGTGTAGGGTAAAGAGTGTAGAGTGTAGGGTACAGAGTGCAGGGTGTAGAGTGTAGGGTATAGAGTGTAGAGTGTAGAGTGTAGGGTGTAGAGTGTAGGGTATAGAGTGTAGGGTATAGAGTGTAGGGTATAGAGTGTAGGGTATAAAGTGTAGGGTGTAGGGTATAGAGTGTAGGGTATAGAGTGCAGGTTGTAGAGTGTAGGGTATAGAGTGTATGGTATAGGGTGTAGGGTATAAAGTGTAGGGTATAGAGTGTAGGGTATAGAGTGTAGGGTATAGAGTGTAGGGTATAGAGTGTAGGGTATAGAGTGTAGGCTATAGAGTGTAGAGTATATAGTGTAGAGTGTAGGGTATAGAGTGTAGGGTATAGAGTGTAGGGTGTAGGGATTAGAGTGTAGGGATTAGAGTGTAGGGATTAGAGTGTAGGGTGTAGAGTGTAGGGTGTAGAGTGTAGGGTATAGAGTGTAGGGTATAGAGTGTAGGGTATAGAGTGTAGAGTGTAGGGATTAGAGTGTAGGGTATAGAGTGTAGGGTATAGAATGTAGGGTATAGAGTGTAGGGTAAAGAGTGTAGAGTGTAGGGTACAGAGTGCAGGGTGTAGAGTGTAGAGTGTAGGGTAAAGAGTGTAGGGCATAGAGTGTAGGGTATAGAGTGTAGAGTGTAGGGTATAGAGTGTAGGGTATAGAGTGCAGGTTGTAGAGTGTAGGGTATAGAGTGTATGGTATAGAGTGTAGGGTATAAAGTGTAGAGTGTAGTGTATAGAGTGTAGGGTATAGAGTGTAGGGTATAGAGTGTAGGGTATAGAGTGTAGGCTATAGAGTGTAGAGTGTAGGGTGTAGAGTGTAGGGTATAGAGTGTAGGGTATAGAGTGTAGGGTATAGAGTGTGGAGTAGAGAGTGTAGGGTATAGAGTGTAGGGTATAGAATGTAGAGTGTAGAGTGTAGGGTGTAGAGTGCAAAGTGTAGGGTATAGAGTGTAAGGTATAGAGTGTAGTGTATAGAGTGTATGTTATAGAGTGTAGGGTATAGAGTGTAGAGTTTAGGGTATAGAGTGTAGTGTATAGAGTGTATGGTATAGAGTGTATGGTATAGAGTGTAGAGTGTAGGGTATAGAGTGCAGGGTATATAGTGTAGGGTATAGAGTGTAGGGTATAGAGTGTAGAGTGTAGGGTATAGAGTGTAGGGTATAGAGTGTAGGGTATAGAGTGTAGGTTATAGAGTGTAGGGTATAGAGTGTAGGGTATAGAGTATAGCTTATAGAGCGTAGGGTGTAGGGTATAGAGTGTAGGGTATAGAGTGTAGGGTATAGAGTGTAGAGTGTAGGGTATAGAGTGTATGGTATAGAGCTTAGGGTATAGAGTGTAGGGTATAGAGTGTAGAGTTTAGGGTATAGAGTGTGGGGCATAGAGTGTATGGTATACAGTGTAGAGTGTAGGGAATAGAGTGTAGGGTATAGAGTGCAGGTTGTAGAGTGTAGGGTATAGAGTGTAGGGTATAGAGTGTAGGGTATAAAGTGTAGAGTGTAGGGTATAGAGTGTATAGTGTAGGGTATAGAGTGTAGGGTATAGAGTGTAGGGTATAGAGTGTAGGGTATAGAGTGTAGGCTATAGAGTGTAGAGTATATAGTGTAGAGTGTAGGGTATAGAGTGTAGGGTATAGAGTGTAGGGTGTAGGGATTAGAGTGTAGGGATTAGAGTGTAGGGATTAGAGTGTAGGGTGTAGAGTGTAGGGTGTAGAGTGTAGGGTATAGAGTGTAGGGTATAGAGTGTAGGGTATAGAGTGTAGAGTGTAGGGATTAGAGTGTAGGGATTAGAGTGTAGGGTATAGAGTGTAGGGTATAGAGTGTAGGTTATACAGTGTAGGGTATAGAGTGTAGAGTGTAGGGTATAGAGTGTATGCTATAGAGTGTATAGTGTAGAGTGTATGGTATAGAGTGTAGGGTGTAGAGTGTATGGTATAGAGTGTAGGGTATAGAGTGTAGGGTATAGAGTGTAGGGTATAGAGTGTATGTTATAGAGTGTAGGGTATAGAGTGTAGAGTGTAGGGTATAGAGTTTAGAGTGTAGGGTATAGAGTGTAGGGTATAGAGTGTAAGGTATATAGTGTAGAGTGTAGGGTATAGAGTGTAGGGTATAGAGTGTAGGGTAAAGAGTGTAGAGTGTAGGGTACAGAGTGCAGGGTGTAGAGTGTAGGGTATAGAGTGTAGAGTGTAGGGTGTAGAGTGTAGGGTGTAGAGTGTAGGGTGTAGGGTATAGAGTGTAGGGTATAGAGTGTAGGGTATAGAGTGTAGGGTGTAGAGTGTAGGGTGTAGAGTGTAGGGTATAGAGTGTAGGGTATAGAGTGTAGGTTATAGAGTGTAGGGTGTAGGGATTAGAGTGTAGGGATTAGAGTGTAGGGTGTAGAGTGTAGGGTGTAGAGTGTAGGGCATAGAGTGTAGGGTATAGAGTGTAGGGTATAGAGTGTAGAGTGTAGGGATTAGAGTGTAGGGATTAGAGTGTAGGGTATAGAGTGTAGGGTATAGAGTGTAGGTTATAGAGTGTAGGGTATAGAGTGTAGGGTATAGAGTATAGCTTATAGAGCGTAGGGTGTAGGGTATAGAGTGTAGGGTATAGAGTGTAGGGTATAGAGTGTAGAGTGTAGGGTATAGAGTGTATGGTATAGAGCTTAGGGTATAGAGTGTAGGGTATAGAGTGTAGAGTTTAGGGTATAGAGTGTGGGGCATAGAGTGTATGGTATACAGTGTAGAGTGTAGGGAATAGAGTGTAGGGTATAGAGTGCAGGTTGTAGAGTGTAGGGTATAGAGTGTAGGGTATAGAGTGTAGGGTATAAAGTGTAGAGTGTAGGGTATAGAGTGTATAGTGTAGGGTATAGAGTGTAGGGTATAGAGTGTAGGGTATAGAGTGTATAGTGTAGGGTATAGAGTGTATGCTATAGAGTGTATAGTGTAGAGTGTATGGTATAGAGTGTAGGGTGTAGAGTGTATGGTATAGAGTGTAGGGTATAGAGTGTAGGGTATAGAGTGTAGGGTATAGAGTGTATGTTATAGAGTGTAGGGTATAGAGTGTAGAGTGTAGGGTATAGAGTTTAGAGTGTAGGGTATAGAGTGTAGGGTATAGAGTGTAAGGTATATAGTGTAGAGTGTAGGGTATAGAGTGTAGGGTATAGAGTGTAGGGTATAGAGTGTAGGGTAAAGAGTGAAGAGTGTAGGGTACAGAGTGCAGGGTGTAGAGTGTAGGGTATAGAGTGTAGAGTGTAGGGTGTAGAGTGTAGGGTGTAGAGTGTAGGGTGTAGGGTATAGAGTGTAGGGTATAGAGTGTAGGGTATAGAGTGTAGGGTGTAGAGTGTAGGGTGTAGAGTGTAGGGTATAGAGTGTAGGGTATAGAGTGTAGGTTATAGAGTGTAGGGTGTAGGGATTAGAGTGTAGGGATTAGAGTGTAGGGTGTAGAGTGTAGGGTGTAGAGTGTAGGGTATAGAGTGTAGGGTATAGAGTGTAGGGTATAGAGTGTAGAGTGTAGGGATTAGAGTGTAGGGATTAGAGTGTAGGGTATAGAGTGTAGGGTATAGAGTGTAGAGTGTAGGGTATAGAGTGTAGGGTATAGAGTGTTGGGTATAGAGTGTAGGGTATAGAGTGTAGGGAATAGAGTGTAGAGTGTAGGGTGTAGAATGTAAAGTGTAGGGTATAGAGTGTAAGGTATAGAGTATAGTGTATAGAGTGTATGTTATAGAGTGTAGGGTATAGAGTGTAGAGTGTAGGGTATAGAGTGTAGGGTATAGAGTGTAGGGTATAGAGTGTAGGGTATAGAGTGTATGGTGTAGGGTATAGAGTGTAGGGTATAGAGTGCACGTTGTAGAGTGTAGGGTATAGAGTGTAGGGTATAGAGAGTAGGGTATAAAGTGTAGAGTGTAGGGTATAGAGTGTATAGTGTAGGGTATAGAGTGTAGGGTATAGAGTGTAGGGTATAGAGTGTAGAGTGTAGGGTATAGAGTGTATGCTATAGAGTGTATGGTGTAGAGTGTATGGTATAGAGTGTAGCGTATAGAGTGTAGAGTGTAGGGTATAGAGTGTAGGGTATAGAGTGTAGGGTATAGAGTGTAGGGTATAGAGTGCATGTTATAGAGTGTAGGGTATAGAGTGTAGAGTGTAGAGTGTAGGGTATAGAGTTTAGAGTGTAGGGTATAGAGTGTAGGGTATAGAGTGTAGGGTATAGAGTGTAGGGTGTACAGTGTAGGGTATAGAGTGTAGGGTATAGAGTGTAGGGTATAGAGTGTATGGTATAGAGTGTAGGGTATAGAGTGTAGGGTATAGAGTGTATGGTATAGAGTGTATGGTATAGAGTGTAGGGTATAGAGTGTATGGTATAGAGTGTAGGGTATAGAGTGTAGAGTGTAGGGTATAGAGTGTAGGGTATAGAGTGTAGGGTATAGAGTGTAGGCTATAGAGTGTAGGGTATAGAGTGTAGAGTGTAGGGTATAGAGTGTAGGGTGTAGAGTGTAGGGTATAGAGTGTTGGGTGTAGAGTGCAGGGTGTAGAGTGCAGGGTGTAGAGTGCAGGGTATAGAGTGTAGGGTATAGAGTGTAGGGTATAAAGTGTAGAGTGTAGGGTATAGAGTGTAGGGTATAGAGTGTAGGGTGTAGAGTGTAGGGTGTAGAGTGTATGGTATAAAGTGTAGGGTATAGAGTGTAGGGTATAGAGTGTAGAGTGTAGGGTATAGAGTGTAGGGTATAGAGCTTAGGGTGTTGAGTGTAGGATATAGAGTGTAGAGTTTAGGGTATAGAGTGTGGGCCATAGAGTGTATGGTATACAGTGTAGAGTGTAGAGTGTAGGGTATAGAGTGTATAGTGTAGGTTATAGAGTGTAGGGTATAGAGTGTAGGGTGTAGAGTGTAGGGTGTAGATTGTAGGGTGTAGAGTGTAGGGTGTAGAGTGTAGGGTGTAGAGTGTATGGTATAGAGTGTAGGGTATAGAGTGTAGACTGTAGGGTATAGAGTGTAGGGTATAGAGTGTAGGGTATAGAGTGTAGGGTATAGAGTGTAGGGTGTAGAGTGTAGGGTATAGAGTGTAGAGTTTAGGGTAGAGAGTGTGGGGCATAGAGTGTATGGTATACAGTGTAGAGTGTAGGGTATAGAGTGTATAGTGTAGGGCATAGAGTGTAGGGTATAGAGTGTATGGTATAGAGTGTAGGGTATAAAGTGTAGAGTGTAGGGTATAGAGTGTATGGTATAGAGTGTAGGGTATAACGTGTAGAGTGTAGGGTATAGAGTGTAGGGTATATAGTGTAGGTTATAGAGTGTAGGGTATAGAGTGTAGGGTAAAGAGTGTAGAGTGTAGGGTACAGAGTGCAGGGTGTAGAGTGTAGGGTATAGAGTGTAGAGTGTAGAGTGTAGGGTGTAGAGTGTAGGGTATAGAGTGTAGGGTATAGAGTGTAGGGTATAGAGTGTGGGGTATAAAGTGTAGGGTGTAGGGTATAGAGTGTAGGGTATAAAGTGCAGGTTGTAGAGTGTAGGGTATAGAGTGTATGGTATAGGGTGTAGGGTATAAAGTGTAGGGTATAGAGTGTAGGGTGTAGAGTGTATGGTATAGAGTGTAGGGTATAGAGTGTAGAGTGTAGGGTATAGAGTGTAGGGTATAGAGTGTAGGGTATAGAGTGCAGGGTATAGAGTGTAGGGTACAGAGTGTAGGGTATAGAGTGTAGGGTACAGAGTGCAGGGTGTAGAGTGTAGGGTATAGAGTGTAGGGTGTAAAGTGGAGGGTGTAGAGTGTAGGGTGTAGAGTGTAGGGTGTAGAGTGTAGGGTGTAGAGTGTATGGTATAGAGTGTAGGGTATAGAGTGTAGAGTGTAGGGTATAGAGTGTAGGGTATAGAGTGTAGGGTATAGAGTGTAGGGTGTAGAGTGTAGGGTATAGAGTGTAGAGTTTAGGGTAGAGAGTGTGGGGCATAGAGTGTATGGTATACAGTGTAGAGTGTAGGGTATAGAGTGTATAGTGTAGGGTATAGAGTGTAGGGTATAGAGTGTATGGTATAGAGTGTTGGGTATAAAGTGTAGAGTGTAGGGTATAGAGTGTATGGTATAGAGTGTAGGGTATAAAGTGTAGAGTGTAGGGTATAGAGTGTAGGGTATAGAGTGTAGGGTATAGAGTGTAGGGTAAAGAGTGTAGAGTGTAGGGTACAGAGTGCAGGGTGTAGAGTGTAGGGTATAGAGTGTAGAGTGTAGGGTGTAGAGTGTAGGGTATAGAGTGTAGGGTATAGAGTGTAGGGTATAGAGTGTAGGGTATAAAGTGTAGGGTGTAGGGTATAGAGCGTAGGGTATAGAGTGCAGGTTGTAGAGTGTAGGGTATAGAGTGTATGGTATAGGGTGTAGGGTATAAAGTGTAGGGTATAGAGTGTAGGGTATAGAGTGTATGGTATAGAGTGTAGGGTATAGAGTGTAGGGTATAGAGTGTAGGCTATAGAGTGTAGAGTATATAGTGTAGAGTGTAGGGTATAGAGTGTAGGGTATAGAGTGTAGGGTATAGAGTGTAGGGTGTAGGGATTAGAGTGTAGGGATTAGAGTGTAGGGATTAGAGTGTAGGGTGTAGAGTGTAGGGTGTAGAGTGTAGGGTATAGAGTGTAGGGTATAGAGTGTAGGGTATAGAGTGTAGAGTGTAGGGATTAGAGTGTAGGGTATAGAGTGTAGGGTATAGAATGTAGGGTATAGAGTGTAGGGTAAAGAGTGTAGAGTGTAGGGTACAGAGTGCAGGGTGTAGAGTGTAGAGTGTAGCGTAAAGAGTGTAGGGCATAGAGTGTAGGGTATAGAGTGTAGAGTGTAGGGTATAGAGTGTAGGGTATAGAGTGCAGGTTGTAGAGTGTAGGGTATAGAGTGTATGGTATAGAGTGTAGGGTATAAAGTGTAGAGTGTAGTGTATAGAGTGTAGGGTATAGAGTGTAGGGTATAGAGTGTAGGGTAAAGAGTGTAGGCTATAGAGTGTAGAGTGTAGGGTGTAGAGTGTAGGGTATAGAGTGTAGGGTATAGAGTGTAGGGTATAGAGTGTGGAGTAGAGAGTGTAGGGTATAGAATGTAGGGTATAGAATGTAGAGTGTAGAGTGTAGGGTGTAGAGTGCAAAGTGTAGGGTATAGAGTGTAAGGTATAGAGTGTAGTGTATAGAGTGTATGTTATAGAGTGTAGGGTATAGAGTGTAGAGTTTAGGGTATAGAGTGTAGTGTATAGAGTGTATGGTATAGAGTGTATGGTATAGAGTGTAGAGTGTAGGGTATAGAGTGCAGGGTATATAGTGTAGGGTATAGAGTGTAGGGTATAGAGTGTAGAGTGTAGGGTATAGAGTGTAGGGTATAGAGTGTAGGGTATAGAGTGTAGGTTATAGAGTGTAGGGTATAGAGTGTAGGGTATAGAGTATAGCTTATAGAGCGTAGGGTGTAGGGTATAGAGTGTAGGGTATAGAGTGTAGGGTATAGAGTGTAGAGTGTAGGGTATAGAGTGTGGGGCATAGAGTGTATGGTATACAGTGTAGAGTGTAGGGAATAGAGTGTAGGGTATAGAGTGCAGGTTGTAGAGTGTAGGGTATAGAGTGTAGGGTATAGAGTGTAGGGTATAAAGTGTAGAGTGTAGGGTATAGAGTGTATAGTGTAGGGTATAGAGTGTAGGGTATAGAGTGTAGGGTATAGAGTGTATGCTATAGAGTGTATAGTGTAGAGTGTATGGTATAGAGTGTAGGTTGTAGAGTGTATGGTATAGAGTGTAGGGTATAGAGTGTAGGGTATAGAGTGTATGTTATAGAGTGTAGGGTATAGAGTGTAGAGTGTAGGGTATAGAGTTTAGAGTGTAGGGTATAGAGTGTAGGGTATAGAGTGTAAGGTATATAGTGTAGAGTGTAGGGTATAGAGTGTAGGGTATAGAGTGTAGGGTATAGAGTGTAGGGTAAAGAGTGTAGAGTGTAGGGTACAGAGTGCAGGGTGTAGAGTGTAGGGTATAGAGTGTAGAGTGTAGGGTGTAGAGTGTAGGGTGTAGAGTGTAGGGTGTAGGGTATAGAGTGTAGGGTATAGAGTGTAGGGTGTAGAGTGTAGGGTGTAGAGTGTAGGGTATAGAGTGTAGGGTATAGAGTGTAGGTTATAGAGTGTAGGGTGTAGGGATTAGAGTGTAGGGATTAGAGTGTAGGGTGTAGAGTGTAGGGTGTAGAGTGTAGGGTATAGAGTGTAGGGTATAGAGTGTAGGGTATAGAGTGTAGAGTGTAGGGATTAGAGTGTAGGGATTAGAGTGTAGGGTATAGAGTGTAGGGTATAGAGTGTAGAGTGTAGCGTATAGAGTGTAGGGTATAGAGTGTTGGGTATAGAGTGTAGGGTATAGAGTGTAGGGAATGGAGTGTAGAGTGTAGGGTGTAGAATGTAAAGTGTAGGGTATAGAGTGTAAGGTATAGAGTGTAGTGTATAGAGTGTATGTTATAGAGTGTAGGGTATAGAGTGTAGAGTGTAGGGTATAGAGTGTAGGGTATAGAGTGTAGGGTATAGAGTGTAGGGTATAGAGTGTATGGTGTAGGGTATAGAGTGTAGGGTATAGAGTGCACGTTGTAGAGTGTAGGGTATAGAGTGCAGGGTATAGAGAGTAGGGTATAAAGTGTAGAGTGTAGGGTATAGAGTGTATAGTGTAGGGTATAGAGTGTAGGGTATAGAGTGTAGGGTATAGAGTGTAGAGTGTAGGGTATAGAGTGTATGCTATAGAGTGTATGGTGTAGAGTGTATGGTATAGAGTGTAGGGTATAGAGTGTAGAATGTAGGGTATAGAGTGTAGGGTATAGAGTGTAGGGTATAGAGTGTAGGGTATAGAGTGCATGTTATAGAGTGTAGGGTATAGAGTGTAGAGTGTAGAGTGTAGGGTATAGAGTTTAGAGTGTAGGGTATAGAGTGTAGGGTATAGAGTGTAGGGTATAGAGTGTAGGGTGTAGAGTGTAGGGTATAGAGTGTAGGGTATAGAGTGTAGGGTATAGAGTGTATGGTATAGAGTGTAGGGTATAGAGTGTAGGGTATAGAGTGTATGGTATAGAGTGTATGGTATAGAGTGTAGGGTATAGAGTGTATGGTATAGAGTGTAGGGTATAGAGTGTAGAGTGTAGGGTATAGAGTGTAGGGTATAGAGTGTAGGGTATAGAGTGTAGGCTATAGAGTGTAGGGTATAGAGTGTAGAGTGTAGGGTATAGAGTGTAGGGTGTAGAGTGTAGGGTATAGAGTGTTGGGTGTAGAGTGCAGGGTGTAGAGTGCAGGGTGTAGAGTGCAGGGTATAGAGTGTAGGGTATAGAGTGTAGGGTATAAAGTGTAGAGTGTAGGGTATAGAGTGTAGGGTATAGAGTGTAGGGTGTAGAGTGTAGGGTGTAGAGTGTATGGTATAGAGTGTAGGGTATAGAGTGTAGGGTATAGAGTGTAGAGTGTAGGGTATAGAGTGTAGGGTATAGAGCTTAGGGTGTAGAGTGTAGGATATAGAGTGTAGAGTTTAGGGTATAGAGTGTGGGGCATAGAGTGTATGGTATACAGTGTAGAGTGTAGAGTGTAGGGTATAGAGTGTATAGTGTAGGGTATAGAGTGTAGGGTATAGAGTGTAGGGTGTAGAGTGTAGGGTGTAGATTGTAGGGTGTAGAGTGTAGGGTGTAGAGTGTAGGGTGTAGAGTGTATGGTATAGAGTGTAGGGTATAGAGTGTAGACTGTAGGGTATAGAGTGTAGGGTATAGAGTGTAGGGTATAGAGTGTAGGGTATAGAGTGTAGGGTGTAGAGTGTAGGGTATAGAGTGTAGAGTTTAGGGTAGAGAGTGTGGGGCATAGAGTGTATGGTATACAGTGTAGAGTGTAGGGTATAGAGTGTATAGTGTAGGGCATAGAGTGTAGGGTATAGAGTGTATGGTATAGAGTGTAGGGTATAAAGTGTAGAGTGTAGGGTATAGAGTGTATGGTATAGAGTGTAGGGTATAACGTGTAGAGTGTAGGGTATAGAGTGTAGGGTATAGAGTGTAGGTTATAGAGTGTAGGGTATAGAGTGTAGGGTAAAGAGTGTAGAGTGTAGGGTACAGAGTGCAGGGTGTAGAGTGTAGGGTATAGAGTGTAGAGTGTAGAGTGTAGGGTGTAGAGTGTAGGGTATAGAGTGTAGGGTATAGAGTGTAGGGAATAGAGTGTAGGGTATAAAGTGTAGAGTGTAGGGTATAGAGTGTAGGGTATAGAGTGTAGGGTATAGAGTGTAGGGTATAGAGTGTAGGCTATAGAGTGTAGAGTATACAGTGTAGAGTGTAGGGTATAGAGTGTAGGGTATAGAGTGTAGGGTATTGAGTGTGGAGTATAGAGTGTAGGGTATAGAATGTAGAGTGTAGAGTGTAGGGTGTAGAGTGCAAAGTGTAGGGTATAGAGTGTAAGATATAGAGTGTAGTGTATAGAGTGTATGTTATAGAGTGTAGGGTATAGAGTGTAGAGTTTAGGGTATAGAGTGTAGTGTATAGATTGTATGGTATAGAGTGTATGGTATAGAGTGTAGAGTGTAGGGTATAGAGTGTAGGGTATAGAGTGTAGGGTATAGAGTGTAGGGTGTAGAGTGTAGGGTGTAGAGTGTAGGGTATAGAGTGTAGGGTATAGAGTGTAGGTTATAGAGTGTAGCGTATAGAGCGTAGGGTGTAGGGTATAGAGTGTAGGGTATAGAGTGTAGGGTATAGAGTGTAGGGTATAGAGTGTATGGTATAGAGCTTAGGGTGTAGAGTGTAGGGTATAGAATGTAGAGTTTAGGGTAGAGAGTGTGGGGCATAGAGTGTATGGTATACAGTGTAGAGTGTAGGGTATAGAGTGTATAGTGTAGGGTATAGAGTGTAGGGTATAGAGTGTATGGTATAGAGTGTAGGGTATAAAGTGTAGAGTGTAGGGTATAGAGTGTATGGTATAGAGTGTGGGGTATAAAGTGTAGAGTGTAGGGTATAGAGTGTAGGGTATAGAGTGTAGGCTATAGAGTGTAGAGTTTAGAGTGTAGGGTATAGAATGTAGAGTGTAGGGTGTAGAGTGTAAAGTGTAGGGTATAGAGTGTAGGATATAGAGTGTAGAGTGTAGGGTATAGAGTGTAGGGTATACAGTGTATGGTATAGAGTGTAGGGTATAGAGTGTAGAGTGTAGGGTATAGAGTGTAGGGTATAGAGTGTAGAGTATAGAGTGTAGGGTATAGATTGTAGGGTATAGGGTATAGGGTATAGAGTGTATGGTGTAGAGTGTAGGGTATAGAGTGTAGGGTGTAGGGTGTAGAGTGTGGGGTGTAGAGTGGTGTAGAGTGTAGGATGTAGAGTGTATGGTATAGAGTGTAGGGTATAGAGTATAGCATGTATGGTATAGAGTGTAGTGTATAGAGTGTAGGGTATAGGGTATAGAGTGTAGGGTATAGAGTGTAGGGTATAGATTTTAAAGTGTAGGGTATAGAGTGTAGGGTGTGGAGTGTAGGGTATAGAGTGTAGGGTATAGAGTGTATGGTATAGAGTGTAGGGTATAGAGTGTATGGTATAGAGTGTAGAGTGTAGGGTATACAGTGTATTTTATAGAGTGTAGGGTATAGAGTGTAGGGTATAGAGTGTAGAGTGTAGGGTATAGAGTGTAGGGTATAGAGTGTAGAGTGTAGGGTATAGAGTGTAGGGTATAGAGTGTAGGGTATAGAGTGTAGAGTGTAGGGATTAGAGTGTAGGGATTAGAGTGTAGGGTATAGAGTGTAGAGTGTAGAGTATAGAGTGTAGGGTATAGAGTGTAGGGATTAGAGTGTAGGGATTAGAGTGTAGGGATTAGAGTGTAGGGATTAGAGTGTAGGGTATAGAGTGTAGGGTATAGAGTGTAGGGTATAGAGTGTAGGGTATAGTGTGTATGGTATAGAGTGTAGGGTATAAAGTGTAGAGTGTATGGTATAGAGTGTAGGGTATAGAGTGTAAAGTGTAGGGTATAGAGTGTATGGTATAGAGTGTAGGGTGTAGAGTGTATGGTATAGAGTGTAGGGTATAGAGTGTAGAGTGTAGGGTATAGAGTGTAGGGTATAGAGTGTAGGGTATAGAGTGTAGGGAATAGAGTGTAGGGTACAGAGTGTAGAGTGTAGGGTATAGAGTGTAGGGTACAGAGTGCAGGGTGTAGAGTGTAGGGTATAGAGTGTATAGTGTAGGGTATAGAGTGTAGGGTATAGAGTGTAGGGTGTAAAGTGTAGGGTGTAGAGTGTAGGGTGTAGAGTGTAGGGTGTAAAGTGTAGGGTGTAGAGTGTATGGTATAGAGTGTAGGGTATAGAGTGTAGAGTGTAGGGTATAGAGTGTAGGGTATAGAGTGTAGGGTATAGAGTGTAGGGTATAGAGTGTAGGGTGTAGAGTGTAGGGTATAGAGTGTAGAGTTTAGGGTAGAGAGTGTGGGGCATAGAGTGTATGGTATACAGTGTAGAGTGTAGGGTATAGAGTGTATAGTGTAGGGTATAGAGTGTAGGGTATAGAGTGTATGGTATAGAGTGTAGGGTATAAAGTGTAGAGTGTAGGGTATAGAGTGTATGGTATAGACTGTAGGGTATAAAGTGTAGAGTGTAGGGTATAGAGTGTAGGATATAGAGTGTAGGGTATAGAGTGTAGGGTATAGAGTGTAGGGTATAGAGTGTAGGGTAAAGAGTGTAGAGTGTAGGGTACAGAGTGCAGGGTGTTGAGTGTAGGGTATAGAGTGTAGAGTGTAGAGTGTAGGGTGTAGAGTGTAGGGTATAGAGTGTAGGGTATAGAGTGTAGGGTATAAAGTGTAGGGTGTAGGGTATAGAGTGTAGGGTATAGAGTGCAGGTTGTAGAGTGTAGGGTATAGAGTGTATGGTATAGGGTGTAGGGTATAAAGTGTAGGGTATAGAGTGTAGGGTATAGAGTGTAGGGTATAGAGTGTAGGGTATAGAGTGTAGGCTATAGAGTGTAGAGTATATAGTGTAGAGTGTAGGGTATAGAGTGCAGGGTATAGAGTGTAGGGTATAGAGTGTTGGGTGTAGGGATTAGAGTGTAGGGATTAGAGTGTAGGGATTAGAGTGTAGGGTGTAGAGTGTAGGGTGTAGAGTGTAGGGTATAGAGTGTAGGGTATGGAGTGTAGGGTATAGAGTGTAGAGTGTAGGGATTAGAGTGTAGGGTATAGAGTGTAGGGTATAGAATGTAGGGTATAGAGTGTAGGGTAAAGAGTGTAGAGTGTAGGGTACAGAGTGCAGGGTGTAGAGTGTAGGGAATAGAGTGTAGAGTGTAGGGTGTAGAGTGTAGGGTGTAGAGTGTAGGGTGTAGAGTGTAGGGTGTAGGGTATAGAGTGTAGGGTATAGAGTGTAGGGTA
Organism: Ranitomeya imitator; assembly: GCF_032444005.1. Classification (NCBI taxonomy): domain Eukaryota; kingdom Metazoa; phylum Chordata; class Amphibia; order Anura; family Dendrobatidae; genus Ranitomeya; species Ranitomeya imitator. The sequence continues at coordinate 347,999 of NW_027194293.1, forward strand.
TAGAGTGTAGGGTGTAGGGATTAGAGTGTAGGGATTAGAGTGTAGGGATTAGAGTGTAGGGTGTAGAGTGTAGGGTGTAGAGTGTAGGGTATAGAGTGTAGGGTATAGAGTGTAGAGTGTAGGGATTAGAGTGTAGGGTATAGAGTGTAGGGTATAGAGTAGAGTGTAGAGTGTAGGCTATAGAGTGTAGACTATAGAGTGTAGGGTATAGAGTGTAGGGTATAGAGTGTAGGGTATAGAGTGTAGGGTATAGAGTGTAAGGTGTAGGGTATAGAGTGTAGGGTATAGAGTGCAGGTTGTAGAGTGTAGGGTATAGAGAGTAGGGTATAGAGTGTAGAGTGTAGGGTATAGAGTGTATGCTATAGAGTGTATGGTGTAGAGTGTATGGTATAGAGTGTAGGGTATAGAGTGTAGAGTGTATGGTATAGAGTGTATGGTATAGAGTGTAGGGTATAGAGTGTAGGGTATAGAGTGTAGGGTATAGAGTGTATGTTATAGAGTGTAGGGTATAGAGTGTAGAGTGTAGGGTATAGAGTTTACAGTGTAGGGTATAGAGTGTAGGGTATAGAGTGTAGGTTATAGAGTGTAGGGTATAGAGTGTAGGGTAAAGAGTGTAGAGTGTAGGGTACAGAGTGCAGGGTGTAGAGTGTAGGGTATAGAGTGTAGAGTGTAGAGTGTAGGGTGTAGAGTGTAGGGTATAGAGTGTAGGGTATAGAGTGTAGGGTATAGAGTGTAGGGTATAAAGTGTAGGGTGTAGGGTATAGAGTGTAGGGTATAAAGTGCAGGTTGTAGAGTGTAGGGTATAGAGTGTATGGTATAGGGTGTAGGGTATAAAGTGTAGGGTATAGAGTGTAGGGTATAGAGTGTAGGGTATAGAGTGTAGGGTATAGAGTGTAGGGTATAGAGTGTAGGCTATAGAGTGTAGAGTATATAGTGTAGAGTGTAGGGTATAGAGTGTAGGGTATAGAGTGTAGGGTATAGAGTGTGGAGTACAGAGTGTAGGGTATAGAATGTAGAGTGTAGGGTGTAGAGTGCAAAGTGTAGGGTATAGAGTGTAAGATATAGAGTGTATGTTATAGAGTGTAGGGTATAGAGTGTAGAGTTTAGGGTATAGAGTGTAGTGTATAGATTGTATGGTATAGAGTGTATGGTATAGAGTGTAGAGCGTAGGGTATAGAGTGTAGGGTATAGAGTGTAGGGTATAGAGTGTAGGGTGTAGAGTGTAGGGTGTAGAGTGTAGGGTATAGAGTGTAGGGTATAGAGTGTAGGTTATAGAGTGTAGCGTATAGAGCGTAGGGTGTAGGGTATAGAGTGTAGGTTATAGAGTGTAGGGTATAGAGTGTAGGGTATAGAGTGTATGGTATAGAGCTTAGGGTGTAGAGTGTAGGGTATAGCATGTAGAGTTTAGGGTAGAGAGTGTGGGGCATAGAGTGTATGGTATACAGTGTAGAGTGTAGGGTATAGCGTGTATAGTGTAGGGTATAGAGTGTAGGGTATAGAGTGTATGGTATAGAGTGTAGGGTATAAAGTGTAGAGTGTAGGGTATAGAGTGTATGGTATAGAGTGTAGGGTATAAAGTGTAGAGTGTAGGGTATAGAGTGTAGGGTATAGAGTGTAGGCTATAGAGTGTAGAGTTTAGAGTGTAGGGTATAGAATGTAGAGTGTAGGGTGTAGAGTGTAAAGTGTAGGGTATAGAGTGTAGGATATAGAGTGTAGAGTGTAGGGTATAGAGTGTAGGGTATACAGTGTATGGTATAGAGTGTAGGGTATAGAGTGTAGAGTGTAGGGTATAGATTGTAGGGTATAGGGTATAGGGTATAGAGTGTATGGTGTAGAGTGTAGGGTATAGAGTGTAGGGTGTAGGGTGTAGAGTGTGGGGTGTAGAGTGGTGTAGAGTGTAGGATGTAGAGTGTATGGTATAGAGTGTAGGGTATAGAGTATAGCGTGTATGGTATAGAGTGTAGTGTATAGAGTGTAGGGTATAGGGTATAGAGTGTAGGGTATAGAGTGTAGGGTATAGATTTTAGAGTGTAGGGTATAGAGTGTGGAGTATAGAGTGTAGGGTATAGAATGTAGAGTGTAGGGTGTAGAGTGCAAAGTGTAGGGTATAGAGTGTAAGATATAGAGTGTATGTTATAGAGTGTAGGGTATAGAGTGTAGAGTTTAGGGTATAGAGTGTAGTGTATAGATTGTATGGTATAGAGTGTATGGTATAGAGTGTAGAGTGTAGGGTATAGAGTGTAGGGTATAGAGTGTAGGGTGTAGAGTGTAGGGTGTAGAGTGTAGGGTATAGAGTGTAGGGTATAGAGTGTAGGTTATAGAGTGTAGCGTATAGAGCGTAGAGTGTAGGGTATAGAGTGTAGGGTATAGAGTGTAGGGTATAGAGTGTAGGGTATAGAGTGTATGGTATAGAGCTTAGGGTGTAGAGTGTAGGGTATAGAATGTAGAGTTTAGGGTAGAGAGTGTGGGGCATAGAGTGTATGGTATACAGTGTAGAATGTAGGGTATAGAGTGTATAGTGTAGGGTATAAAGTGTAGGGTATAGAGTGTATGGTATAGAGTGTAGGGTATAAAGTGTAGAGTGTAGGGTATAGAGTGTATGGTATAGAGTGTAGGGTATAAAGTGTAGAGTGTAGGGTATAGAGTGTAGGGTATAGAGTGTAGGCTATAGAGTGTAGAGTTTAGAGTGTAGGGCATAGAATGTAGAGTGTAGGGTGTAGAGTGTAAAGTGTAGGGTATAGAGTGTAGGATATAGAGTGTAGAGTGTAGGGTATAGAGTGTAGGGTATACAGTGTATGGTATAGAGTGTAGGGTATAGAGTGTAGAGTGTAGGGTATAGAGTGTAGGGTATAGAGTGTAGGGTATAGAGTGTAGGGTATAGATTGTAGGGTATAGGGTATAGGGTATAGAGTGTATGGTGTAGAGTGTAGGGTATAGAGTGTAGGGTGTAGGGTGTAGAGTGTGGGGTGTAGAGTGGTGTAGAGTGTAGGATGTAGAGTGTATGGTATAGAGTGTAGGGTATAGAGTATAGCGTGTATGGTATAGAGTGTAGTGTATAGAGTGTAGGGTATAGGGTATAGAGTGTAGGGTATAGAGTGTAGGGTATAGATTTTAGAGTGTAGGGTATAGAGTGTAAGGTATAGAGTGTAGGGTGTGGAGTGTAGGGTATAGAGTGTAGGGTATAGAGTGTATGGTATAGAGTGTAGGGTATAGAGTGTATGGTATAGAGTGTAGAGTGTAGGGTATAGAGTGTATTTTATAGAGTGTAGGGTATAGAGTGTAGGGTATAGAGTGTAGAGTGTAGGGTATAGAGTGTAGGGTATAGAGTGTAGAGTGTAGGGTATAGAGTGTAGGGTATAGAGTGTAGGGTATAGAGTGTAGAGTGTAGGGATTAGAGTGTAGGGATTAGAGTGTAGGGTATAGAGTGTAGAGTATAGAGTGTAGGGTATAGAGTGTAGGGATTAGAGTGTAGGGATTAGAGTGTAGGGATTAGAGTGTAGGGATTAGAGTGTAGGGATTGGAGTGTAGTGTATAGAGTGTAGGGTATAGAGTGTAGGGTATAGAGTGTAGGGTATAGTGTGTATGGTATAGAGTGTAGGGTATAAAGTGTAGAGTGTATGGTATAGAGTGTAGGGTATAGAGTGTAAAGTGTAGGGTATAGAGTGTATGGTATAGAGTGTAGGGTGTAGAGTGTATGGTATAGAGTGTAGGGTATAGAGTGTAGAGTGTAGGGTATAGAGTGTAGGGTATAGAGTGTAGGGTATAGGGAGTAGGGTATAGAGTGTAGGGTATAGAGTGTAGGGTACAGAGTGTAGGGTATAGAGTGTAGGGTACAGAGTGCAGGGTGTAGAGTGTAGGGTATAGAGTGTATAGTGTAGGGTATAGCGTCTAGGGTATAGAGTGTAGGGTGTAAAGTGGAGGGTGTAGAGTGTAGGGTGTAGAGTGTAGGGTGTAGAGTGTAGGGTGTAGAGTGTATGGTATAGAGTGTAGGGTATAGAGTGTAGAGTGTAGGGTATAGAGTGTAGGGTATAGAGTGTAGGGTATAGAGTGTAGGGTGTAGAGTGTAGGGTATAGAGTGTAGAGTTTAGGGTAGAGAGTGTGGGGCATAGAGTGTATGGTATACAGTGTAGAGTGTAGGGTATAGAGTGTATAGTGTAGGGTATAGAGTGTAGGGTATAAAGTGTATGGTATAGAGTGTAGGGTATAAAGTGTAGAGTGTAGGGTATAGAGTGTATGGTATAGAGTGTAGGGTATAAAGTGTAGAGTGTAGGGTATAGAGTGTAGGGTATAGAGTGTAGGGTATAGAGTGTAGGGTAAAGAGTGTAGAGTGTAGGGTACAGAGTGCAGGGTGTAGAGTGTAGGGTATAGAGTGTAGAGTGTAGAGTGTAGGGTGTAGAGTGTAGGGTATAGAGTGTAGGGTATAGAGTGTAGGGTATAGAGTGTAGGGTATAAAGTGTAGGGTGTAGGGTATAGAGTGTAGGGTATAGAGTGCAGGTTGTAGAGTGTAGGGTATAGAGTGTATGGTATAGGGTGTAGGGTATAAAGTGTAGGGTATAGAGTGTAGGGTATAGAATGTAGGGTATAGAGTGTAGGGTATAGAGTGTAGGGTATAGAGTGTATGCTATAGAGTGTAGAGTATATAGTGTAGAGTGTAGGGTATAGAGTGTAGGGTATAGAGTGTAGGGTGTAGGGATTAGAGTGTAGGGATTAGAGTGTAGGGATTAGAGTGTAGGGTGTAGAGTGTAGGGTGTAGAGTGTAGGGTATAGAGTGTAGGGTATAGAGTGTAGGGTATAGAGTGTAGAGTGTAGGGATTAGAGTGTAGGGTATAGAGTGTAGGGTATAGAATGTAGGGTATAGAGTGTAGGGTAAAGAGTGTAGAGTGTAGGGTACAGAGTGCAGGGTGTAGAGTGTAGGGAATAGAGTGTAGAGTGTAGGGTGTAGAGTGTAGGGTGTAGAGTGTAGGGTGTAGGGTATAGAGTGTAGGGTATAGAGTGTAGGGTATAGAGTGTATGGTATAGAGCTTAGGGTGCAGAGTGTAGGGTATAGAATGTAGAGTTTAGGGTAGAGAGTGTGGGGCATAGAGTGTATGGTATACAGTGTAGAGTGTAGGGTATAGAGTGTATAGTGTAGGGTATAGAGTGTAGGGTATAGAGTGTATGGTATAGAGTGTAGGGGATAAAGTGTAGAGTGTAGGGTATATAGTGTATGGTATAGAGTGTAGGGTATAAAGTGTAGAGTGTAGGGTATAGAGTGTAGGGTATAGAGTGTAGAGTTTAGAGTGTAGGGTATAGAATGTAGAGTGTAGGGTGTAGAGTGTAAAGTGTAGGGTATAGAGTGTAGGATATAGAGTGTAGAGTGTAGGGTATAGAGTGTAGGGTATACAGTGTATGGTATAGAGTGTAGGGTATAGAGTGTAGAGTGTAGGGTATAGAGTGTAGGGTATAGAGTGTAGGGTATAGAGTGTAAAGTATAGATTGTAGGGTATAGGGTATAGGGTATAGAGTGTATGGTGTAGAGTGTAGGGTATAGAGTGTAGAGTGTAGGGTGTAGAGTGTGGGGTGTAGAGTGGTGTAGAGTGTAGGATGTAGAGTGTATGGTTTAGAGTGTAGGGTATAGAGTATAGCGTGTATGGTATAGAGTGTAGTGTATAGAGTGTAGGGTATAGGGTATAGAGTGTAAGGTATAGAGTGTAGGGTATAGATTTTAGAGTGTAAGGTATAGAGTGTAGGGTGTGGAGTGTAGGGTATAGAGTGTAGGGTATAGAGTGTATGGTATAGAGTGTAGGGTATAGAGTGTATGGTATAGAGTGTAGAGTGTAGGGTATAGAGTGTATTTTATAGAGTGTAGGGTATAGAGTGTAGGGTATAGAGTGTAGAGTGTAGGGTATAGAGTGTAGGGTATAGAGTGTAGAGTGTAGGGTATAGAGTGTAGGGTATAGAGTGTAGGGTATAGAGTGTAGAGTGTAGGGATTAGAGTGTAGGGATTAGAGTGTAGGGTATAGAGTGTAGAGTGTAGAGTATAGAGTGTGGGGTATAGAGTGTAGGGATTAGAGTGTAGGGATTAGAGTGTAGGGATTAGAGTGTAGGGATTAGAGTGTTGGGATTGGAGTGTAGGGTATAGAGTGTAGGGTATAGAGTGTAGGGTATAGAGTGTAGGGTATAGTGTGTATGGTATAGAGTGTAGGGTATAAAGTGTAGAGTGTATGGTATAGAGTGTAGGGTATAGAGTGTAAAGTGTAGGGTATAGAGTGTATGGTATAGAGTGTAGGGTGTAGAGTGTATGGTATAGAGTGTAGGGTATAGAGTGTAGAGTGTAGGGTATAGAGTGTAGGGTATAGAGTGTAGGGTATAGAGAGTAGGGTATAGAGTGTAGGGTATAGAGTGTAGGATACAGAGTGTAGGGTATAGAGTGTAGGGTACAGAGTGCAGGGTGTAGAGTGTAGGGTATAGAGTGTATAGTGTAGGGTATAGAGTGTAGGGTATAGAGTGTAGGGTGTAAAGTGTAGGGTGTAGAGTGTAGGGTGTAGAGTGTAGGGTGTAGAGTGTATGGTATAGAGTGTAGGGTATAGAGTGTAGAGTGTAGGGTATAGAGTGTAGGGTATAGAGTGTAGGGTATAGAGTGTAGGGTATAGAGTGTAGGGTGTAGAGTGTAGGGTATAGAGTGTAGAGTTTAGGGTAGAGAGTGTGGGGCATAGAGTGTATGGTATACAGTGTAGAGTGTAGGGTATAGAGTGTATAGTGTAGGGTATAGAGTGTAGGGTATAGAGTGTATGGTATAGAGTGTAGGGTATAAAGTGTAGAGTGTAGGGTATAGAGTGTATGGTATAGAGTGTAGGGTATAAAGTGTAGAGTGTAGGGTATAGAGTGTAGGGTATAGAGTGTAGGGTATAGAGTGTAGGGTAAAGAGTGTAGAGTGTAGGGTACAGAGTGCAGGGTGTAGAATGTAGGGTATAGAGTGTAGAGTGTAGAGTGTAGGGTGTAGAGTGTAGGGTATAGAGTGTAGGGTATAGAGTGTAGGGTATAGAGTGTAGGGTATAAAGTGTAGGGTGTAGGGTATAGAGTGTAGGGTATAGAGTGCAGGTTGTAGAGTGTAGGGTATAGAGTGTATGGTATAGGGTGTAGGGTATAAAGTGTAGGGTATAGAGTGTAGGGTATAGAATGTAGGGTATAGAGTGTAGGGTATAGAGTGTAGGGTATAGAGTGTATGCTATAGAGTGTAGAGTCTATAGTGTAGAGTGTAGGGTATAGAGTGTAGGGTATAGAGTGTAGGGTATAGAGTGTAGGGTGTAGGGATTAGAGTGTAGGGATTAGAGTGTAGGGATTAGAGTGTAGGGTGTAGAGTGTAGGGTGTAGAGTGTAGGGTATAGAGTGTAGGGTATAGAGTGTAGGGTATAGAGTGTAGAGTGTAGGGATTAGAGTGTAGGGTATAGAGTGTAGGGTATAGAATGTAGGGTATAGAGTGTAGGGTAAAGAGTGTAGAGTGTAGGGTACAGAGTGCAGGGTGTAGAGTGTAGGGAATAGAGTGTAGAGTGTAGGGTGTAGAGTGTAGGGTGTAGAGTGTAGGGTGTAGGGTATAGAGTGTAGGGTATAGAGTGTAGGGTGTAGGGATTAGAGTGTAGGGATTAGAGTGTAGGGATTAGAGTGTAGGGTGTAGAGTGTAGGGTGTAGAGTGTAGGGTATAGAGTGTAGGGTATAGAGTGTAGGGTATAGAGTGTAGAGTGTAGGGATTAGAGTGTAGGGTATAGAGTGTAGGGTATAGAGTAGAGTGTAGAGTGTAGGCTATAGAGTGTAGACTATAGAGTGTAGGGTATAGAGTGTAGGGTATAGAGTGTAGGGTATAGAGTGTAAGGTGTAGGGTATAGAGTGTAGGGTATAGAGTGCAGGTTGTAGAGTGTAGGGTATAGAGTGTAGGGTATAGAGAGTAGGGTATAAAGTGTAGAGTGTAGGGTATAGAGTGTATAGTGTAGGGTATAGAGTGTAGGGTATAGAGTGTAGAGTGTAGGGTATAGAGTGTATGCTATAGAGTGTATGGTGTAGAGTGTATGGTATAGAGTGTAGGGTATAGAGTGTAGAGTGTATGGTATAGAGTGTATGGTATAGAGTGTAGGGTATAGAGTGTAGGGTATAGAGTGTAGGGTATAGAGTGTATGTTATAGAGTGTAGGGTATAGAGTGTAGAGTGTAGGGTATAGAGTTTACAGTGTAGGGTATAGAGTGTAGGGTATAGAGTGTAAGGTATAGAGTGTAGGGTGTAGAGTGTAGGGTATAGAGTGCAGGTTATTGAGTGTATGGTATAGAGTGTATGGTATAGAGTGTAGGGTATAGAGTGTATGGTATAGATTGTAGGGTATAGAGTGTAGAGTGTAGGGATTAGAGTGTAGGGTGTAGAGTGTATGGTATAGAGTGTAGAGTGTAGGTTATCGAGTGTAGGGTATAGAGTGTAGGGTGTAGAGTGTAGGGTATAGAGTGTTGGGTGTAGAGTGCAGGGTGTAGAGTGCAGGGTATAGAGTGTAGGATATAGAGTGTAGAGTGTAGGGTATAGAGTGTAGGGTGTAGGGTATAGAGTGTAGAGTGTAGGGTATAGAGTGTAGGGTATAGAGTGTAGGGTATAGAGTGTAGGGAATAGAGTGTAGAGTGTAAGGTGTAGAGTGTAGGGTATAGAGTGTAGGGTATATACTGTAGGGTATAGAGTGTAAAGTGTAGGGTATAGAGTGTAGGGTATAGAGTGTAGGGTTTAGAGTGTTGGGTGTAGAGTGCAGGGTGTAGAGTGCAGGGTATAGAGTGTAGGGTATAGAGTGTAGGGTATAAAGTGTAGAGTGTAGGGTATAGAGTGTATAGTGTAGGGTATAGAGTGTAGGGTATAGAGTGTAGGGTATAGAGTGTAGGGTATAGGGTATAGAGTGTAGGGTGTAGGGTGTAGAGTGTAGGGTGTTGAGTGTAGGGTATAGAGTGTAGGGTATAGAGTGTAGGGTGTAGGGTATAGAGTGTAGGGGATAGAGTGTAGGGTATAGAGTGTAGAGTTTATGGTATAGAGTGTAGAGTGTAGGGTATAGAGTGTAGGGTATAGACTGTAGGGTATAGAGTGTGGCGTAAAGAGTGTAGGGTATAGAGTGTAGAGTGTAGGGTATAGAGTGTACGGTATGGAGTGTAGGGTATAGAGTGTAGGGTATAGAGTGTAGAGTGTAGGGTATAGAATGTAGAGTATAGAGTGTAGGGTATAGAGTGTAGGGAATAGAGTGTATAGTGTAAGGTATAGAGTGTAGAGTGTAGGGTATAGACGGTAGGGTGTAGAGTGTAGGGAGTAGAGTGTAGGGTATAGAGTGTAGGGTATAGAGTGCAGGGTATAGAGTGTAGGGTGTAGAGTGTAGGCTATAGAGTGTAGGGTATAGAGTGTAGGGTATAGAATGTAGGGTATAGAGTGTAGGGTATAGAGTGTAGGGTATAGAGTGTAGAGTGTAGGGTACAGAGTGTAGGGTATAGATTGCAGGTTGTAGAGTGCAGGTTGTAGAGTGTAGGGTATAGAGTGTAGGGTATAGAGTGTAGGGTTTAGAGTGTAGGGTATAGAGTGTAGGGTATAAAGTGTAGAGTGTAGGATATAGAGTGTATAGTGTAGGGTATAGAGTGTAGGGTATAGAGTGTAGGGTATAGAGTGTATAGTGTAGGGTATAGAGTGTATGCTATAGAGTGTATGGTGTAGAGTGTATGGTATAGAGTGTAGGGTGTAGAGTGTATGGTATAGAGTGTAGGGTGTAGAGTGTAGAGTATAGAGTGTAGGGTATAGAGTGTATGTTATAGAGTGTAGGGTATAGAGTGTAGAGTGTAGGGTATAGAGTTTAGAGTGTAGGGTATAGAGTGTAGGGTATAGAGTGTAGTGTATAGAGTGTAGGGTAAAGAGTGTAGAGTGTAGGGTACAGAGTGCAGGGTATAGAGTGTAGGGTATAGAGTGTAGAGTGTAGGGTATAGAGTGTAGGGTATAGACTGTAGGGTATAGAGTGTGGCGTAAAGAGTGTAGGGTATAGAGTGTAGAGTGTAGGGTATAGAGTGTACGGTATGGAGTGTAGGGTATAGAGTGTAGGGTATAGAGTTTAGAGTGTAGGGTATAGAATGTAGAGTATAGAGTGTAGGGTATAGAGTGTAGGGAATAGAGTGTATAGTGTAAGGTATAGAGTGTAGAGTGTAGGGTATAGACGGTAGGGTGTAGAGTGTAGGGAGTAGAGTGTAGGGTATAGAGTGTAGGGTATAGAGTGCAGGGTATAGAGTGTAGGGTGTAGAGTGTAGGCTATAGAGTGTAGGGTATAGAGTGTAGGGTATAGAATGTAGGGTATAGAGTGTAGGGTATAGAGTGTAGGGTATAGAGTGTAGAGTGTAGGGTACAGAGTGTAGGGTATAGATTGCAGGTTGTAGAGTGCAGGTTGTAGAGTGTAGGGTATAGAGTGTAGGGTATAGAGTGTAGGGTTTAGAGTGTAGGGTATAGAGTGTAGGGTATAAAGTGTAGAGTGTAGGATATAGAGTGTATAGTGTAGGGTATAGAGTGTAGGGTATAGAGTGTAGGGTATAGAGTGTATAGTGTAGGGTATAGAGTGTATGCTATAGAGTGTATGGTGTAGAGTGTATGGTATAGAGTGTAGGGTGTAGAGTGTATGGTATAGAGTGTAGGGTGTAGAGTGTAGAGTATAGAGTGTAGGGTATAGAGTGTATGTTATAGAGTGTAGGGTATAGAGTGTAGAGTGTAGGGTATAGAGTTTAGAGTGTAGGGTATAGAGTGTAGGGTATAGAGTGTAGTGTATAGAGTGTAGGGTAAAGAGTGTAGAGTGTAGGGTACAGAGTGCAGGGTATAGAGTGTAGGGTATAGAGTGTAGAGTGTAGGGTGTAGAGTGTAGGGTGTAGAGTGTAGGGTATAGAGTGTAGAGTGTAGGGTGTAGAGTGTAGGGTGTAGGGTATAGAGTGTAGGGTATAGAGTGTAGGGTATAGAGTGTAGGGTATAGGGTGTAGGGATTAGAGTGTAGGGATTAGAGTGTAGGGATTAGAGTGTAGGGTGTAGAGTGTAGGGTATAGAGTGTAGGGTATAGAGTGTAGGGTATAGAGTGTAGGGTATAGAGTGCAGGTTGTAGAGTGTAGGGTATAGAGTGTAGAGTGTAGGGATTAGAGTGTAGGGATTAGAGTGTAGGGTATAGAGTGTAGAGTGTAGAGTATAGAGTGTGGGGTATAGAGTGTAGGGATTAGAGTGTAGGGATTAGAGTGTAGGGATTAGAGTGTAGGGATTAGAGTGTTGGGATTGGAGTGTAGGGTATAGAGTGTAGGGTATAGAGTGTAGGGTATAGAGTGTAGGGTATAGTGTGTATGGTATAGAGTGTAGGGTATAAAGTGTAGAGTGTATGGTATAGAGTGTAGGGTATAGAGTGTAAAGTGTAGGGTATAGAGTGTATGGTATAGAGTGTAGGGTGTAGAGTGTATGGTATAGAGTGTAGGGTATAGAGTGTAGAGTGTAGGGTATAGAGTGTAGGGTATAGAGTGTAGGGTATAGAGAGTAGGGTATAGAGTGTAGGGTATAGAGTGTAGGATACAGAGTGTAGGGTATAGAGTGTAGGGTACAGAGTGCAGGGTGTAGAGTGTAGGGTATAGAGTGTATAGTGTAGGGTATAGAGTGTAGGGTATAGAGTGTAGGGTGTAAAGTGTAGGGTGTAGAGTGTAGGGTGTAGAGTGTAGGGTGTAGAGTGTATGGTATAGAGTGTAGGGTATAGAGTGTAGAGTGTAGGGTATAGAGTGTAGGGTATAGAGTGTAGGGTATAGAGTGTAGGGTATAGAGTGTAGGGTGTAGAGTGTAGGGTATAGAGTGTAGAGTTTAGGGTAGAGAGTGTGGGGCATAGAGTGTATGGTATACAGTGTAGAGTGTAGGGTATAGAGTGTATAGTGTAGGGTATAGAGTGTAGGGTATAGAGTGTATGGTATAGAGTGTAGGGTATAAAGTGTAGAGTGTAGGGTATAGAGTGTATGGTATAGAGTGTAGGGTATAAAGTGTAGAGTGTAGGGTATAGAGTGTAGGGTATAGAGTGTAGGGTATAGAGTGTAGGGTAAAGAGTGTAGAGTGTAGGGTACAGAGTGCAGGGTGTAGAATGTAGGGTATAGAGTGTAGAGTGTAGAGTGTAGGGTGTAGAGTGTAGGGTATAGAGTGTAGGGTATAGAGTGTAGGGTATAGAGTGTAGGGTATAAAGTGTAGGGTGTAGGGTATAGAGTGTAGGGTATAGAGTGCAGGTTGTAGAGTGTAGGGTATAGAGTGTATGGTATAGGGTGTAGGGTATAAAGTGTAGGGTATAGAGTGTAGGGTATAGAATGTAGGGTATAGAGTGTAGGGTATAGAGTGTAGGGTATAGAGTGTATGCTATAGAGTGTAGAGTCTATAGTGTAGAGTGTAGGGTATAGAGTGTAGGGTATAGAGTGTAGGGTATAGAGTGTAGGGTGTAGGGATTAGAGTGTAGGGATTAGAGTGTAGGGATTAGAGTGTAGGGTGTAGAGTGTAGGGTGTAGAGTGTAGGGTATAGAGTGTAGGGTATAGAGTGTAGGGTATAGAGTGTAGAGTGTAGGGATTAGAGTGTAGGGTATAGAGTGTAGGGTATAGAATGTAGGGTATAGAGTGTAGGGTAAAGAGTGTAGAGTGTAGGGTACAGAGTGCAGGGTGTAGAGTGTAGGGAATAGAGTGTAGAGTGTAGGGTGTAGAGTGTAGGGTGTAGAGTGTAGGGTGTAGGGTATAGAGTGTAGGGTATAGAGTGTAGGGTGTAGGGATTAGAGTGTAGGGATTAGAGTGTAGGGATTAGAGTGTAGGGTGTAGAGTGTAGGGTGTAGAGTGTAGGGTATAGAGTGTAGGGTATAGAGTGTAGGGTATAGAGTGTAGAGTGTAGGGATTAGAGTGTAGGGTATAGAGTGTAGGGTATAGAGTAGAGTGTAGAGTGTAGGCTATAGAGTGTAGACTATAGAGTGTAGGGTATAGAGTGTAGGGTATAGAGTGTAGGGTATAGAGTGTAAGGTGTAGGGTATAGAGTGTAGGGTATAGAGTGCAGGTTGTAGAGTGTAGGGTATAGAGTGTAGGGTATAGAGAGTAGGGTATAAAGTGTAGAGTGTAGGGTATAGAGTGTATAGTGTAGGGTATAGAGTGTAGGGTATAGAGTGTAGAGTGTAGGGTATAGAGTGTATGCTATAGAGTGTATGGTGTAGAGTGTATGGTATAGAGTGTAGGGTATAGAGTGTAGAGTGTATGGTATAGAGTGTATGGTATAGAGTGTAGGGTATAGAGTGTAGGGTATAGAGTGTAGGGTATAGAGTGTATGTTATAGAGTGTAGGGTATAGAGTGTAGAGTGTAGGGTATAGAGTTTACAGTGTAGGGTATAGAGTGTAGGGTATAGAGTGTAAGGTATAGAGTGTAGGGTGTAGAGTGTAGGGTATAGAGTGCAGGTTATTGAGTGTATGGTATAGAGTGTATGGTATAGAGTGTAGGGTATAGAGTGTATGGTATAGATTGTAGGGTATAGAGTGTAGAGTGTAGGGATTAGAGTGTAGGGTGTAGAGTGTATGGTATAGAGTGTAGAGTGTAGGTTATCGAGTGTAGGGTATAGAGTGTAGGGTGTAGAGTGTAGGGTATAGAGTGTTGGGTGTAGAGTGCAGGGTGTAGAGTGCAGGGTATAGAGTGTAGGATATAGAGTGTAGAGTGTAGGGTATAGAGTGTAGGGTGTAGGGTATAGAGTGTAGAGTGTAGGGTATAGAGTGTAGGGTATAGAGTGTAGGGTATAGAGTGTAGGGAATAGAGTGTAGAGTGTAAGGTGTAGAGTGTAGGGTATAGAGTGTAGGGTATATACTGTAGGGTATAGAGTGTAAAGTGTAGGGTATAGAGTGTAGGGTATAGAGTGTAGGGTTTAGAGTGTTGGGTGTAGAGTGCAGGGTGTAGAGTGCAGGGTATAGAGTGTAGGGTATAGAGTGTAGGGTATAAAGTGTAGAGTGTAGGGTATAGAGTGTATAGTGTAGGGTATAGAGTGTAGGGTATAGAGTGTAGGGTATAGAGTGTAGGGTATAGGGTATAGAGTGTAGGGTGTAGGGTGTAGAGTGTAGGGTGTTGAGTGTAGGGTATAGAGTGTAGGGTATAGAGTGTAGGGTGTAGGGTATAGAGTGTAGGGGATAGAGTGTAGGGTATAGAGTGTAGAGTTTATGGTATAGAGTGTAGAGTGTAGGGTATAGAGTGTAGGGTATAGACTGTAGGGTATAGAGTGTGGCGTAAAGAGTGTAGGGTATAGAGTGTAGAGTGTAGGGTATAGAGTGTACGGTATGGAGTGTAGGGTATAGAGTGTAGGGTATAGAGTGTAGAGTGTAGGGTATAGAATGTAGAGTATAGAGTGTAGGGTATAGAGTGTAGGGAATAGAGTGTATAGTGTAAGGTATAGAGTGTAGAGTGTAGGGTATAGACGGTAGGGTGTAGAGTGTAGGGAGTAGAGTGTAGGGTATAGAGTGTAGGGTATAGAGTGCAGGGTATAGAGTGTAGGGTGTAGAGTGTAGGCTATAGAGTGTAGGGTATAGAGTGTAGGGTATAGAATGTAGGGTATAGAGTGTAGGGTATAGAGTGTAGGGTATAGAGTGTAGAGTGTAGGGTACAGAGTGTAGGGTATAGATTGCAGGTTGTAGAGTGCAGGTTGTAGAGTGTAGGGTATAGAGTGTAGGGTATAGAGTGTAGGGTTTAGAGTGTAGGGTATAGAGTGTAGGGTATAAAGTGTAGAGTGTAGGATATAGAGTGTATAGTGTAGGGTATAGAGTGTAGGGTATAGAGTGTAGGGTATAGAGTGTATAGTGTAGGGTATAGAGTGTATGCTATAGAGTGTATGGTGTAGAGTGTATGGTATAGAGTGTAGGGTGTAGAGTGTATGGTATAGAGTGTAGGGTGTAGAGTGTAGAGTATAGAGTGTAGGGTATAGAGTGTATGTTATAGAGTGTAGGGTATAGAGTGTAGAGTGTAGGGTATAGAGTTTAGAGTGTAGGGTATAGAGTGTAGGGTATAGAGTGTAGTGTATAGAGTGTAGGGTAAAGAGTGTAGAGTGTAGGGTACAGAGTGCAGGGTATAGAGTGTAGGGTATAGAGTGTAGAGTGTAGGGTATAGAGTGTAGGGTATAGACTGTAGGGTATAGAGTGTGGCGTAAAGAGTGTAGGGTATAGAGTGTAGAGTGTAGGGTATAGAGTGTACGGTATGGAGTGTAGGGTATAGAGTGTAGGGTATAGAGTTTAGAGTGTAGGGTATAGAATGTAGAGTATAGAGTGTAGGGTATAGAGTGTAGGGAATAGAGTGTATAGTGTAAGGTATAGAGTGTAGAGTGTAGGGTATAGACGGTAGGGTGTAGAGTGTAGGGAGTAGAGTGTAGGGTATAGAGTGTAGGGTATAGAGTGCAGGGTATAGAGTGTAGGGTGTAGAGTGTAGGCTATAGAGTGTAGGGTATAGAGTGTAGGGTATAGAATGTAGGGTATAGAGTGTAGGGTATAGAGTGTAGGGTATAGAGTGTAGAGTGTAGGGTACAGAGTGTAGGGTATAGATTGCAGGTTGTAGAGTGCAGGTTGTAGAGTGTAGGGTATAGAGTGTAGGGTATAGAGTGTAGGGTTTAGAGTGTAGGGTATAGAGTGTAGGGTATAAAGTGTAGAGTGTAGGATATAGAGTGTATAGTGTAGGGTATAGAGTGTAGGGTATAGAGTGTAGGGTATAGAGTGTATAGTGTAGGGTATAGAGTGTATGCTATAGAGTGTATGGTGTAGAGTGTATGGTATAGAGTGTAGGGTGTAGAGTGTATGGTATAGAGTGTAGGGTGTAGAGTGTAGAGTATAGAGTGTAGGGTATAGAGTGTATGTTATAGAGTGTAGGGTATAGAGTGTAGAGTGTAGGGTATAGAGTTTAGAGTGTAGGGTATAGAGTGTAGGGTATAGAGTGTAGTGTATAGAGTGTAGGGTAAAGAGTGTAGAGTGTAGGGTACAGAGTGCAGGGTATAGAGTGTAGGGTATAGAGTGTAGAGTGTAGGGTGTAGAGTGTAGGGTGTAGAGTGTAGGGTATAGAGTGTAGAGTGTAGGGTGTAGAGTGTAGGGTGTAGGGTATAGAGTGTAGGGTATAGAGTGTAGGGTATAGAGTGTAGGGTATAGGGTGTAGGGATTAGAGTGTAGGGATTAGAGTGTAGGGATTAGAGTGTAGGGTGTAGAGTGTAGGGTATAGAGTGTAGGGTATAGAGTGTAGGGTATAGAGTGTAGGGTATAGAGTGCAGGTTGTAGAGTGTAGGGTATAGAGTGTAGGGTAAAGAGTGTAGAGTGTAGGGTACAGAGTGCAGGGTGTAGAGTGTAGGGTATAGAGTGTAGGGTCTAGGGTGTAGAGTGTAGGGTATAGAGTGTACGGTATGGAGTGTAGGGTATAGAGTGTAGGGTATAGAGTGTAGAGTGTAGGGTATAGAATGTAGGGTATAGAGTGTAGGGTATAGAGTGTAGGGAATAGAGTGTATAGTGTAAGGTATAGAGTGTAGAGTGTAGGGTATAGACGGTAGGGTGTAGAGTGTAGGGAGTAGAGTGTAGGGTATAGAGTGTAGAGTGTAGGGTATAGAGTGCAGGGTATAGAGTGTAGGGTGTAGAGTGTAGGCTATAGAGTGTAGGGTATAGAGTGTAGAGTGTAGGGTATAGAGTGTAGGGTATAGAGTGTAGGGTATAGAGTGTAGGGTATAGAGTGTAGAGTGTAGGGTACAGAGTGTAGGGTATAGATTGCAGGTTGTAGAGTGCAGGTTGTAGAGTGTAGGGTATAGAGTGTAGGGTATAGAGTGTAGGGTATAGAGTGTAGGGTATAAAGTGTAGAGTGTAGGGCATAGAGTGTATAGTGTAGGGTATAGAGTGTAGGGTATAGAGTGTAGGGTATAGAGTGTATAGTGTAGGGTATAGAGTGTATGCTATAGAGTGTATGGTGTAGAGTGTATGGTATAGAGTGCAGGGTGTAGAGTGTATGGTATAGAGTGTAGGGTGTAGAGTGTAGGGTATAGAGTGTAGGGTATAGAGTGTATGTTATAGAGTGTAGGGTATAGAGTGTAGAGTGTAGGGTATAGAGTTTAGAGTGTAGGGTATAGAGTGTAGGGTATAGAGTGTAGTGTTTAGAGTGTAGGGTAAAGAGTGTAGAGTGTAGGGTACAGAGTGCAGGGTGTAGAGTGTAGGGTATAGAGTGTAGAGTGTAGGGTGTAGAGTGTAGGGTGTAGAGTGTAGGGTATAGAGCGTAGAGTGTAGGGTGTAGAGTGTAGGGTGTAGGGTATAGAGTGTAGGGTATAGAGTGTAGGGTATAGAGTGTAGGGTATAGGGTGTAGGGATTAGAGTGTAGGGATTAGAGTGTAGGGATTAGAGTGTAGGGTGTAAAGTGTAGGGTATAGAGTGTAGGGTGTAGAGTGTAGGGTATAGAGTGTAGGGTATAGAGTGCAGGTTGTAGAGTGTAGGGTATAGAGTGTAGGGTAAAGAGTGTAGAGTGTAGGGTACAGAGTGCAGGGTGTAGAGTGTAGGGTATAGAGTGTAGGGTCTAGGGTGTAGAGTGTAGGGTATAGAGTGTAGAGTGTAGGGTGTAGAGTGTAGGGTGTAGGGTATAGAGTGTAGGGTATAGAGTGTAGGGTATAGAGTGTAGGGTATAGAGTGTAGAGTGTAGGGATTAGTGTGTAGGGTATAGAGTGTAGGCTATAGAGTGTAGGGTGTAGAGTGTAGGGTATAGAGTGTATGGTATAGAGTGTAGGGTATAGAGTGTAGGGTATAGAGTGTATGTTATAGAGTGTAGGGTATAGAGTGTAGAGTGTAGGGTATAGAGTTTAGAGTGTAGGGTATAGAGTGTAGGGTATAGAGTGTAAGGTATAGAGTGTAGAGTGTAGGGTATAGAGTGTAGGGTATAGAGTGTAGGGTATAGAGTGTAGGGTAAAGAGTGTAGAGTGTAGGGTACAGAGTGCAGGGTGTAGAGTGTAGGGTATAGAGTGTAGGGTGTAGAGTGTAGGGTATAGAGTGTAGGGTGTAGAGTGTAGGGTGTAGGGTTTAGAGTGTAGGGTATAGAGTGTAGGGTATAGAGTGTAGAGTGTAGAGTGTAGGGTGTAGAGTGTAGGGTATAGAGTGTAGGGTATAGAGTGTAGGGTATAGAGTGTAGGGTGTAGGGATTAGAGTGTAGGGATTAAAGTGTAGGGTGTAGAGTGTAGGGTGTAGAGTGTAGGGTATAGAGTGTAGGGTATAGAGTGTAGGGTATAAAGCGTAGAGTGTAGGGTATAGAGTGTATAGTGTAGGGTATAGAGTGTAGGGTATAGAGTGTAGGGTATAGGGTATAGAGTGTAGGGTGTAGAGTGTAGGGTGAAGGGTGTAGAGTGTATGGTATAAAGTGTAGGGTATAGAGTGTAGGGATTAGAGTGTAGGGTATAGAGTGTAGGGTATAGAGTGTAGGGTATAGAGTGTAGGGTGTAGAGTGTAGAGTGTAGGGTATAGAGTGTAGAGTGTAGGGTATAGAGTGTAGGGTGTAGAGTGTAGAGTGTAGGGTATAGAGTGTAGAGTGTAGCGGATAGAATGTAGGGTATAGAGTGTAAGGTGTAGAGTGTAGGGTATAGAGTGTATGGTATAGAGTGTTGGGTATAAAGTATAGAGTGTATGGTATAGAGTGTAGGGTATAAAGTGTAGAGTGTA
Source organism: Ranitomeya imitator (assembly GCF_032444005.1). NCBI lineage: Eukaryota > Metazoa > Chordata > Amphibia > Anura > Dendrobatidae > Ranitomeya > Ranitomeya imitator. The sequence goes on from NW_027194293.1 coordinate 366,680, forward strand.
GGGTATAGAGTGTAGGGTATAGAGTGTAGAGTGTAGGGTAAAGAGTGTAGGGTATAGAGTGTAGGGTATAGAGTGTAGAGTGTAGGGTATAGAGTGTAGAGTATAGAGTGCAGGTTGTAAAGTGTAGGGTATAGAGTGTATGGTATGGAGTGTAGGGTATAAAGTGTAGAGTGTAGTGTATAGAGTGTAGGGTATAGAGTGTAGGAAATAGAGTGTAGGGTAAAGAGTGTAGAGTGTAGGGTACAGAGTGCAGGGTGTAGAGTGTAGGGTATAGAGTGTAGGGTGTAGAGTGTAGGGTATAGAGTGTAGGGTGTAGAGTGTAGGGTGTGAGGTATAGAGTGTAGGGTATAGAGTGTAGGGTATAGAGTGTAGAGTGTAGAGTGTAGGGTGTAGAGTGTAGGGTATAGAGTGTAGGGTATAGCGTGTAGGGTATAGAGTGTAGGGTATAGAGTGTAGGGTGTAGGGATAAGAGTGTAGGGATTAGAGTGTAGGGTGTAGAGTGTAGGGTATAGAGTGTAGGGTATAGAGTGTAGGGTATAAAGCGTAGAGTGTAGGGTATAGAGTGTATAGTGTAGGGTATAGAGTGTAGGGTATAGAGTGTAGGGTATAGAGTGTAGGGTATAGGGTATAGAGTGTAGGGTGTAGAGTGTAGGGTGTAGGGTGTAGAGTGTATGGTATAGAGTGTAGGGTATAGAGTGTAGGGATTAGAGTGTAGGGTATAGAGTGTAGGGTATAGAGTGTAGGGTATAGAGTGTAGGGTGTAGAGTGTAGAGTGTAGGGTATAGAGTGTAGAGTGTAGGGTATAGAGTGTAGGGTATAGAGTAGAGTGTAGAGTGTAGGGTATAGAGTGTAGAGTGTAGGGGATAGAATGTAGGGTATAGAGAGTAAGGTGTAGAGTGTAGGGTATAGAGTGTATGGTATAGAGTGTGGGGTATAAAGTGTAGAGTGTAGGGTATGGAGTGTAGGGTATAGAGTGTATGGTATAGAGTGTAGGGTTTAAAGTGTAGAGTGTAGGGTATAGAGTGTAGGGTATAGAGTGTAGAGTGTAGGGTAAAGAGTGTAGGGCATAGAGTGTAGGGTATAGAGTGTAGAGTGTAGGGTATAGAGTGTAGGGTATAGAGTGTAGGGTATAAAGTGTAGAGTGTAGTGTATAGAGTGTAGGGTATAGAGTGTAGGGTATAGAGTGTAGGGTATAGAGTGTAGGCTATAGAGTGTAGAGTGTAGGGTGTAGAGTGTAGGGTATAGAGTGTAGGGTATAGAGTGTAGGGTATAGAGTGTGGAGAAGAGAGTGTAGGGTATAGAGTGTAGGGTATAGAATGTAGAGTGTAGAGTGTAGGGTGTAGAGTGCAAAGTGTAGGGTATAGAGTGTAAGGTATAGAGTGTAGTGTATAGAGTGTATGTTATAGAGTGTAGGGTATAGAGTGTAGAGTTTAGGGTATAGAGTGTAGTGTATAGAGTGTATGGTATAGAGTGTATGGTATAGAGTGTAGAGTGTAGGGTATAGAGTGTAGGGTATAGAGTGTAGGGTATAGAGTGTAGGGTATAGAGTGTAGGGTATAGAGTGTAGAGTGTAGGGTATAGAGTGTAGGGTATAGAGTGTAGGGTATAGAGTGTAGGGTATAGAGTGTAAGGTATAGAGTGTAGGTTATAGAGTGTAGGGTATAGAGTGTAGGGTATAGAGTGTAGCTTATAGAGCGTAGGGTGTAGGGTATAGAGTGTAGGGTATAGAGTGTAGGGTATAGAGTGTAGAGTGTAGGGTATAGAGTGTATGGTATAAAGCTTAGGGTGTAGAGCGTAGGGTATAGAGTGTAGAGTTTAGGGTATAGAGTGTGGGGCATAGAGTGTATGGTATACAGTTTAGAGTGTAGGGTATAGAGTGTAGGGTATAGAGTGTAGGGTATAGAGTGTAGAGTGTAGGGTATAGAGTGTAGGGTATAGAGTGCAGGTTGTAGAGTGTAGGGTATAGAGTGTAGGGTATAGAGTGTAGGGTATAAAGTGTAGAGTGTAGGGTATAGAGTGTATAGTGTAGGGTATAGAGTGTAGGGTATAGAGTGTAGGGTATAGAGTGTATAGTGTAGGGTATAGAGTGTATGCTATAGAGTGTATGGTGTAGAGTGTATGGTATAGAGTGTAGGGTGTAGAGTGTATGGTATAGAGTGTAGGGTATAGAGTGTAGGGTATAGAGTGTAGGGTATAGAGTGTATGTTATAGAGTGTAGGGTATAGAGTGTAGAGTGTAGGGTATAGAGTTTAGAGTGTAGGGTATAGAGTGTAGGGTATAGAGTGTAAGGTATATAGTGTAGAGTGTAGGGTATAGAGTGTAGGGTATAGAGTGTAGGGTATAGAGTGTAGGGTAAAGAGTGTAGAGTGTAGGGTACAGAGTGCAGGGTGTAGAGTGTAGGGTATAGAGTGTAGAGTGTAGGGTGTAGAGTGTAGGGTGTAGAGTGTAGGGTATAGAGCGTAGAGTGTAGGGTGTAGAGTGTAGGGTGTAGGGTATAGAGTGTAGGGTATAGAGTGTAGGGTATAGAGTGTAGGGTATAGGGTGTAGGGATTAGAGTGTAGGGATTAGAGTGTAGGGATTAGAGTGTAGGGTGTAAAGTGTAGGGTATAGAGTGTAGGGTATAGAGTGTAGGGTATAGAGTGTAGGGTATAGAGTGCAGGTTGTAGAGTGTAGGGTATAGAGTGTAGGGTAAAGAGTGTAGAGTGTAGGGTACAGAGTGCAGGGTGTAGAGTGTAGGGTATAGAGTGTAGGGTCTAGGGTGTAGAGTGTAGGGTATAGAGTGTAGAGTGTAGGGTGTAGAGTGTAGGGTGTAGGGTATAGAGTGTAGGGTATAGAGTGTAGGGTATAGAGTGTAGGGTATAGAGTGTAGAGTGTAGGGATTAGTGTGTAGGGTATAGAGTGTAGGCTATAGAGTGTAGGGTGTAGAGTGTAGGGTATAGAGTGTATGGTATAGAGTGTAGGGTATAGAGTGTAGGGTATAGAGTGTATGTTATAGAGTGTAGGGTATAGAGTGTAGAGTGTAGGGTATAGAGTTTAGAGTGTAGGGTATAGAGTGTAGGGTATAGAGTGTAAGGTATAGAGTGTAGAGTGTAGGGTATAGAGTGTAGGGTATAGAGTGTAGGGTATAGAGTGTAGGGTAAAGAGTGTAGAGTGTAGGGTACAGAGTGCAGGGTGTAGAGTGTAGGGTATAGAGTGTAGGGTGTAGAGTGTAGGGTATAGAGTGTAGGGTGTAGAGTGTAGGGTGTAGGGTATAGAGTGTAGGGTATAGAGTGTAGGGTATAGAGTGTAGAGTGTAGAGTGTAGGGTGTAGAGTGTAGGGTATAGAGTGTAGGGTATAGAGTGTAGGGTATAGAGTGTAGGGTGTAGGGATTAGAGTGTAGGGATTAAAGTGTAGGGTGTAGAGTGTAGGGTGTAGAGTGTAGGGTATAGAGTGTAGGGTATAGAGTGTAGGGTATAGAGTGTAGGGTATAAAGCGTAGAGTGTAGGGTATAGAGTGTATAGTGTAGGGTATAGAGTGTAGGGTATAGAGTGTAGGGTATAGAGTGTAGGGTATAGGGTATAGAGTGTAGGGTGTAGAGTGTAGGGTGAAGGGTGTAGAGTGTATGGTATAAAGTGTAGGGTATAGAGTGTAGGGATTAGAGTGTAGGGTATAGAGTGTAGGGTATAGAGTGTAGGGTATAGAGTGTAGGGTGTAGAGTGTAGAGTGTAGGGTATAGAGTGTAGAGTGTAGGGTATAGAGTGTAGGGTGTAGAGTGTAGAGTGTAGGGTATAGAGTGTAGAGTGTAGCGGATAGAATGTAGGGTATAGAGTGTAAGGTGTAGAGTGTAGGGTATAGAGTGTATGGTATAGAGTGTTGGGTATAAAGTATAGAGTGTATGGTATAGAGTGTAGGGTATAAAGTGTATTGTGTAGGGTATAGAGTGTAGGGTATAGAGTGTAGAGTGTAGGGTAAAGAGTGTAGGGTATAGAGTGTAGGGTATAGAGTGTAGAGTGTAGGGTATAGAGTGTAGAGTATAGAGTGCAGGTTGTAAAGTGTAGGGTATAGAGTGTATGGTATGGAGTGTAGGGTATAAAGTGTAGAGTGTAGTGTATAGAGTGTAGGGTATAGAGTGTAGGAAATAGAGTGTAGGGTAAAGAGTGTAGAGTGTAGGGTACAGAGTGCAGGGTGTAGAGTGTAGGGTATAGAGTGTAGGGTGTAGAGTGTAGGGTATAGAGTGTAGGGTGTAGAGTGTAGGGTGTGAGGTATAGAGTGTAGGGTATAGAGTGTAGGGTATAGAGTGTAGAGTGTAGAGTGTAGGGTGTAGAGTGTAGGGTATAGAGTGTAGGGTATAGAGTGTAGGGTATAGAGTGTAGGGTATAGAGTGTAGGGTGTAGGGATAAGAGTGTAGGGATTAGAGTGTAGGGTGTAGAGTGTAGGGTATAGAGTGTAGGGTATAGAGTGTAGGGTATAAAGCGTAGAGTGTAGGGTATAGAGTGTATAGTGTAGGGTATAGAGTGTAGGGTATAGAGTGTAGGGTATAGAGTGTAGGGTATAGGGTATAGAGTGTAGGGTGTAGAGTGTAGGGTGTAGGGTGTAGAGTGTATGGTATAGAGTGTAGGGTATAGAGTGTAGGGATTAGAGTGTAGGGTATAGAGTGTAGGGTATAGAGTGTAGGGTATAGAGTGTAGGGTGTAGAGTGTAGAGTGTAGGGTATAGAGTGTAGAGTGTAGGGTATAGAGTGTAGGGTATAGAGTAGAGTGTAGAGTGTAGGGTATAGAGTGTAGAGTGTAGGGGATAGAATGTAGGGTATAGAGAGTAAGGTGTAGAGTGTAGGGTATAGAGTGTATGGTATAGAGTGTGGGGTATAAAGTGTAGAGTGTAGGGTATGGAGTGTAGGGTATAGAGTGTATGGTATAGAGTGTAGGGTTTAAAGTGTAGAGTGTAGGGTATAGAGTGTAGGGTATAGAGTGTAGAGTGTAGGGTAAAGAGTGTAGGGCATAGAGTGTAGGGTATAGAGTGTAGAGTGTAGGGTATAGAGTGTAGGGTATAGAGTGTAGGGTATAAAGTGTAGAGTGTAGTGTATAGAGTGTAGGGTATAGAGTGTAGGGTATAGAGTGTAGGGTATAGAGTGTAGGCTATAGAGTGTAGAGTGTAGGGTGTAGAGTGTAGGGTATAGAGTGTAGGGTATAGAGTGTAGGGTATAGAGTGTGGAGAAGAGAGTGTAGGGTATAGAGTGTAGGGTATAGAATGTAGAGTGTAGGGTGTAGAGTGCAAAGTGTAGGGTATAGAGTGTAAGGTATAGAGTGTAGTGTATAGAGTGTATGTTATAGAGTGTAGGGTATAGAGTGTAGAGTTTAGGGTATAGAGTGTAGTGTATAGAGTGTATGGTATAGAGTGTATGGTATAGAGTGTAGAGTGTAGGGTATAGAGTGTAGGGTATAGAGTGTAGGGTATAGAGTGTAGGGTATAGAGTGTAGGGTATAGAGTGTAGAGTGTAGGGTATAGAGTGTGGGTTATAGAGTGTAGGGTATAGAGTGTAGGGTATAGAGTGTAAGGTATAGAGTGTAGGTTATAGAGTGTAGGGTATAGAGTGTAGGGTATAGAGTGTAGCTTATAGAGCGTAGGGTGTAGGGTATAGAGTGTAGGGTATAGAGTGTAGGGTATAGAGTGTAGAGTGTAGGGTATAGAGTGTATGGTATAAAGCTTAGGGTGTAGAGCGTAGGGTATAGAGTGTAGAGTTTAGGGTATAGAGTGTGGGGCATAGAGTGTATGGTATACAGTTTAGAGTGTAGGGTATAGAGTGTAGGGTATAGAGTGTAGGGTATAGAGTGTAGAGTGTAGGGTATAGAGTGTAGGTTATAGAGTGCAGGTTGTAGAGTGTAGGGTATAGAGTGTAGGGTATAGAGTGTAGGGTATAAAGTGTAGAGTGTAGGGTATAGAGTGTATAGTGTAGGGTATAGAGTGTAGGGTATAGAGTGTAGGGTATAGAGTGTATAGTGTAGGGTATAGAGTGTATGCTATAGAGTGTATGGTGTAGAGTGTATGGTATAGAGTGTAGGGTGTAGAGTGTATGGTATAGAGTGTAGGGTATAGAGTGTAGGGTATAGAGTGTAGGGTATAGAGTGTATGTTATAGAGTGTAGGGTATAGAGTGTAGAGTGTAGGGTATAGAGTTTAGAGTGTAGGGTATAGAGTGTAGGGTATAGAGTGTAAGGTATATAGTGTAGAGTGTAGGGTATAGAGTGTAGGGTATAGAGTGTAGGGTAAAGAGTGTAGAGTGTAGGGTACAGAGTGCAGGGTGTAGAGTGTAGGGTATAGAGTGTAGAGTGTAGGGTGTAGAGTGTAGGGTGTAGAGTGTAGGGTGTAGAGTGTAGGGTGTAGGGTATAGAGTGTAGGGTATAGAGTGTAGGGTATAGAGTGTAGGGTGTAGAGTGTAGGGTGTAGAGTGTAGGGTATAGAGTGTAGGGTATAGAGTGTAGGTTATAGAGTGTAGGGTGTAGGGATTAGAGTGTAGGGATTAGAGTGTAGGGTGTAGAGTGTAGGGTGTAGAGTGTAGGGTATAGAGTGTAGGGTATAGAGTGTAGGGTATAGAGTGTAGAGTGTAGGGATTAGAGTGTAGGGATTAGAGTGTAGGGTATAGAGTGTAGGGTATAGAGTGTAGGGTATAGAGTGTAGGGTATAGAGTGTAGGGTATAGAGTGTAGGGAATAGAGTGTAGAGTGTAGGGTGTAGAATGTAAAGTGTAGGGTATAGAGTTTAAGGTATAGAGTGTAGTGTATAGAGTGTATGTTATAGAGTGTAGGGTATCGAGTGTAGAGTGTAGGGTATAGAGTGTAGGGTATAGAGTGTAGGGTATAGAGTGTAGGGTATAGAGTGTAGGGTATAGAGTGTAGGGTGTAGGGTATAGAGTGTAGGGTATAGAGTGCACGTTGTAGAGTGTAGGGTATAGAGTGTAGGGTATAGAGAGTAGGGTATAAAGTGTAGAGTGTAGGGTTTAGAGTGTATAGTGTAGGGTATAGAGTGTAGGGTATAGAGTGTAGGGTATAGAGTGTAGAGTGTAGGGTATAGAGTGTATGCTATAGAGTGTATGGTGTAGAGTGTATGGTATAGAGTGTAGGGTATAGAGTGTAGAGTGTAGGGTATAGAGTGTAGGGTATAGAGTGTAGGGTATAGAGTGTAGGGTATAGAGTGCATGTTATAGAGTGTAGGGTATAGAGTGTAGAGTGTAGAGTGTAGGGTATAGAGTTTAGAGTGTAGGGTATAGAGAGTAGGGTATAGAGTGTAGGGTATAGAGTGTAGGGTGTAGAGTGTAGGGTATAGAGTGCAGGGTATAGAGTGTAGGGTATAGAGTGTATGGTATAGAGTGTAGGGTATAGAGTGTAGGGTATAGAGTGTAGGGTATAGAGTGTATGGTATAGAGTGTAGGGTATAGAGTGTAGAGTGTAGGGTATAGAGTGTAGGGTATAGAGTGTAGGGTATAGAGTGTAGGCTATAGAGTGTAGGGTATAGAGTGTAGAGTGTAGGGTATAGAGTGTAGGGTGTAGAGTGTAGGGTATAGAGTGTTGGGTGTAGAGTGCAGGGTGTAGAGTGCAGGGTGTAGAGTGCAGTGTATAGAGTGTAGGTATAGATTGTAGGGTATAAAGTGTAGAGTGTAGGGTATAGAGTGTAGGGTATAGAGTGTAGGGTGTAGAGTGTAGGGTGTAGAGTGTATGGTATAGAGTGTAGGGTATAGATTGTAGGGTATAGAGTGTAGAGTGTAGGGTATAGAGTGTAGGGTATAGAGCTTAGGGTGTAGAGTATAGGACATAGAGTGTAGAGTTTAGGGTATAGAGTGTGGGGCATAGAGTGTATGGTATACAGTGTAGAGTGTAGAGTGTAGGGTATAGAGTGTATAATGTAGGGTACAGAGTGTAGGGTATAGAGTGTAGGGTGTAGAGTGTAGGGTGTAGAGTGTAGGGTATAGAGTGTAGGGTGTAGAGTGTATGGTATAGAGTGTAGGGTATAGAGTGTAGAGTGTAGGGTATAGAGTGTAGGGTATAGAGTGTAGGGTATAGAGTGTAGGGTATAGAGTGTAGGGTGTAGAGTGTAGGGTATAGAGTGTAGAGTTTAGGGTAGAGAGTGTGGGGCATAGAGTGTATGGTATACAGTGTAGAGTGTAGGGTATAGAATGTATAGTGTAGGGTATAGAGTGTAGGTTATAGAGTGTATGGTATAGAGTGTAGGGTATAAAGTGTAGAGTGTAGGGTATAGAGTGTATGGTATAGAGTGTAGGGTATAAAGTGTAGAGTGTAGGGTATAGAGTGTAGGGTATAGAGTGTAGTGTATAGAGTGTAGGGTATAGAGTGTAGGGTACAGAGTGTAGAGTGTAGGGTACAGAGTGCAGGGTGTAGAGTGTAGGGTATAGAGTGTAGAGTGTAGAGTGTAGGGTGTAGAGTGTAGGGTATAGAGTGTAGGGTATAGAGTGTAGGGTATAAAGTGTAGGGTGTAGGGTATAGAGTGTAGGGTATAGAGTGCAGGTTGTAGAGTGTAGGGTATAGAGTGTATGGTATAGGGTGTAGGGTATAAAGTGTAGGGTATAGAGTGTAGGGTACAGAGTGTAGGGTATAGAGTGTAGGGTATAGAGTGTAGGCTATAGAGTGTAGAGTATATAGTGTAGAGTGTAGGGTATAGAGTGTAGGGTATAGAGTGTAGGGTATAGAGTGTGGAGTATAGAGTGTAGGGTATAGAATGTAGAGTGTAGAGTGTAGGGTGTAGAGTGCAAAGTGTAGGGTATAGAGTGTAAGATATAGAGTGTAGTGTATAGAGTGTGGAGTATAGAGTGTAGGGTATAGAATGTAGAGTGTAGAGTGTAGGGTGTAGAGTGCAAAGTGTAGGGTATAGAGTGTAAGATATAGAGTGTAGTGTATAGAGTTTATGTTATAGAGTGTAGGGTATAGAGTGTAGAGTTTAGGGTATAGAGTGTAGTGTATAGATTGTATGGTATAGAGTGTATGGTATAGAGTGTAGAGTGTAGGGTATAGAGTGTAGGGTATAGAGTGTAGGGTATAGAGTGTAGGGTGTAGAGTGTAGGGTATAGAGTGTAGGGTATAGAGTGTAGGGTATAGAGTGTAGGTTATAGAGTGTAGCGTATAGAGCGTAGGGTGTAGGGTATAGAGTGTAGGGTATAGAGTGTAGGGTATAGAGTGTAGGGTATAGAGTGTATGGTATAGAGCTTAGGGTGCAGAGTGTAGGGTATAGAATGTAGAGTTTAGGGTAGAGAGTGTGGGGCATAGAGTGTATGGTATACAGTGTAGAGTGTAGGGTATAGAGTGTATAATGTAGGGTACAGAGTGTAGGGTATAGAGTGTAGGGTGTAGAGTGTAGGGTGTAGAGTGTAGGGTATAGAGTGTAGGGTGTAGAGTGTATGGTATAGAGTGTAGGGTATAGAGTGTAGAGTGTAGGGTATAGAGTGTAGGGTATAGAGTGTAGGGTATAGAGTGTAGGGTATAGAGTGTAGGGTGTAGAGTGTAGGGTATAGAGTGTAGAGTTTAGGGTAGAGAGTGTGGGGCATAGAGTGTATGGTATACAGTGTAGAGTGTAGGGTATAGAATGTATAGTGTAGGGTATAGAGTGTAGGTTATAGAGTGTATGGTATAGAGTGTAGGGTATAAAGTGTAGAGTGTAGGGTATAGAGTGTATGGTATAGAGTGTAGGGTATAAAGTGTAGAGTGTAGGGTATAGAGTGTAGGGTATAGAGTGTAGTGTATAGAGTGTAGGGTATAGAGTGTAGGGTACAGAGTGTAGAGTGTAGGGTACAGAGTGCAGGGTGTAGAGTGTAGGGTATAGAGTGTAGAGTGTAGAGTGTAGGGTGTAGAGTGTAGGGTATAGAGTGTAGGGTATAGAGTGTAGGGTATAAAGTGTAGGGTGTAGGGTATAGAGTGTAGGGTATAGAGTGCAGGTTGTAGAGTGTAGGGTATAGAGTGTATGGTATAGGGTGTAGGGTATAAAGTGTAGGGTATAGAGTGTAGGGTACAGAGTGTAGGGTATAGAGTGTAGGGTATAGAGTGTAGGCTATAGAGTGTAGAGTATATAGTGTAGAGTGTAGGGTATAGAGTGTAGGGTATAGAGTGTAGGGTATAGAGTGTGGAGTATAGAGTGTAGGGTATAGAATGTAGAGTGTAGAGTGTAGGGTGTAGAGTGCAAAGTGTAGGGTATAGAGTGTAAGATATAGAGTGTAGTGTATAGAGTGTGGAGTATAGAGTGTAGGGTATAGAATGTAGAGTGTAGAGTGTAGGGTGTAGAGTGCAAAGTGTAGGGTATAGAGTGTAAGATATAGAGTGTAGTGTATAGAGTTTATGTTATAGAGTGTAGGGTATAGAGTGTAGAGTTTAGGGTATAGAGTGTAGTGTATAGATTGTATGGTATAGAGTGTATGGTATAGAGTGTAGAGTGTAGGGTATAGAGTGTAGGGTATAGAGTGTAGGGTATAGAGTGTAGGGTGTAGAGTGTAGGGTATAGAGTGTAGGGTATAGAGTGTAGGGTATAGAGTGTAGGTTATAGAGTGTAGCGTATAGAGCGTAGGGTGTAGGGTATAGAGTGTAGGGTATAGAGTGTAGGGTATAGAGTGTAGGGTATAGAGTGTATGGTATAGAGCTTAGGGTGCAGAGTGTAGGGTATAGAATGTAGAGTTTAGGGTAGAGAGTGTGGGGCATAGAGTGTATGGTATACAGTGTAGAGTGTAGGGTATAGAGTGTATAGTGTAGGGTATAGAGTGTAGGGTATAGAGTGTATGGTATAGAGTGTAGGGTATAAAGTGTAGAGTGTAGGGTATAGAGTGTATGGTATAGAGTGTAGGGTATAAAGTGTAGAGTGTAGGGTATAGAGTGTAGGGTATTGAGTGTAGGCTATAGACTGTAGGGTTAAGAGTGTAGGGTATAGAATGTAGAGTGTAGGGTATAGAGTGTAAAGTGTAGGGTATAGAGTGTAGGATATAGAGTATAGAGTGTAGGGTATAGAGTGTAGGGTATACAGTGTATGGTATAGAGTGTAGGGTATAGAGTGTAGGGTATAGAGTGTATGGTATAGAGTGTAGGGTATAGAGTGTAGGGTATAGAGTGTAGGGTATAGAGTGTATGGTATAGAGTGTAGGGTATAGACTGTAGAGTGTAGGGTATAGAGTGTAGGGTATAGAGTGTAGGGTATAGAGTGTAGGCTATAGAGTGTAGGGTATAGAGTGTAGAGTGTAGGGTATAGAGTGTAGGGTGTAGAGTGTAGGGTATAGAGTGTTGGGTGTAGAGTGCAGGGTGTAGAGTGCAGGGTGTAGAGTGCAGGGTATAGAGTGTAGGGTATAGAGTGTAGGGTATAAAGTGTAGAGTGTAGGGTATAGAGTGTAGGGTATAGAGTGTAGGGTGTAGAGTGTAGGGTATAGAGTGTAGAGTTTAGGGTAGAGAGTGTGGGGCATAGAGTGTATGGTATACAGTGTAGAGTGTAGGGTATAGAGTGTATAGTGTAGGGTATAGAGTGTAGGTTATAGAGTGTATGGTATAGAGTGTAGGGTATAAAGTGTAGAGTGTAGGGTATAGAGTGTATGGTATAGAGTGTAGGGTATAAAGTGTAGAGTGTAGGGTATAGAGTGTAGGGTAAAGAGTGTAGAGTGTAGGGTACAGAGTGCAGGGTGTAGAGTGTAGGGTATAGAGTGTAGAGTGTAGAGTGTAGGGTGTAGAGTGTAGGGTATAGAGTGTAGGGTATAGAGTGTAGGGTATAGAGTGTAGGGTATAAAGTGTAGGGTGTAGGGTATAGAGTGTAGGGTATAGAGTGCAGGTTGTAGAGTGTCGGGTATAGAGTGTATGGTATAGGGTGTAGGGTATAAAGTGTAGGGTATAGAGTGTAGGGTATAGAGTGTAGGGTATAGAGTGTAGGGTATAGAGTGTAGGCTATAGAGTGTAGAGTATATAGTGTAGAGTGTAGGGTATAGAGTGTAGGGTATAGAGTGTAGGGTATAGAGTGTGGAGTATAGAGTGTAGGGTATAGAATGTAGAGTGTAGAGTGTAGGGTGTAGAGTGCAAAGTGTAGGGTATAGAGTGTAAGATATAGAGTGTAGTGTATAGAGTGTATGTTATAGAGTGTAGGGTATAGAGTGTAGAGTTTAGGGTATAGAGTGTAAGGTATAGAGTGTCGGGTGTGGAGTGTAGGGTATAGAGTGTAGGGTGTAGAGTGTAGGGTATAGAGTGTTGGGTGTAGAGTGCAGGGTGTAGAGTGCAGGGTGTAGAGTGCAGGGTATAGAGTGTAGGGTATAGAGTGTAGGGTATAAAGTGTAGAGTGTAGGGTATAGAGTGTAGGGTATAGAGTGTAGGGTGTAGAGTGTAGGGTATAGAGTGTAGAGTTTAGGGTAGAGAGTGTGGGGCATAGAGTGTATGGTATACAGTGTAGAGTGTAGGGTATAGAGTGTATAGTGTAGGGTATAGAGTGTAGGTTATAGAGTGTATGGTATAGAGTGTAGGGTATAAAGTGTAGAGTGTAGGGTATAGAGTGTATGGTATAGAGTGTAGGGTATAAAAAGTAGAGTGTAGGGTATAGAGTGTAGGGTAAAGAGTGTAGAGTGTAGGGTACAGAGTGCAGGGTGTAGAGTGTAGGGTATAGAGTGTAGAGTGTAGAGTGTAGGGTGTAGAGTGTAGGGTATAGAGTGTAGGGTATAGAGTGTAGGGTATAGAGTGTAGGGTATAAAGTGTAGGGTGTAGGGTATAGAGTGTAGGGTATAGAGTGCAGGTTGTAGAGTGTCGGGTATAGAGTGTATGGTATAGGGTGTAGGGTATAAAGTGTAGGGTATAGAGTGTAGGGTATAGAGTGTAGGGTATAGAGTGTAGGGTATAGAGTGTAGGCTATAGAGTGTAGAGTATATAGTGTAGAGTGTAGGGTATAGAGTGTAGGGTATAGAGTGTAGGGTATAGAGTGTGGAGTATAGAGTGTAGGGTATAGAATGTAGAGTGTAGAGTGTAGGGTGTAGAGTGCAAAGTGTAGGGTATAGAGTGTAAGATATAGAGTGTAGTGTATAGAGTGTATGTTATAGAGTGTAGGGTATAGAGTGTAGAGTTTAGGGTATAGAGTGTAAGGTATAGAGTGTCGGGTGTGGAGTGTAGGGTATAGAGTGTAGGGTATAGAGTGTATGGTATAGAGTGTAGGGTATAGAGTGTATGGTATAGAGTGTAGAGTGTAGGGTATAGAGTGTGTTTTATAGAGTGTAGGGTATAGAGTGTAGGGTATAGAGTGTAGAGTGTAGGGTATAGAGTGTAGGGTATAGAGTGTAGAGTGTAGGGTATAGAGTGTAGGGTATAGAGTGTAGGGTATAGAGTGTAGAGTGTAGGGATTAGAGTGTAGGGATTAGAGTGTAGGGTATATAGTGTAGAGTGTAGAGTATAGAGTGTAGGGTATAGAGTGTAGGGATTAGAGTGTAGGGATTAGAGTGTAGGGATTAGAGTGTAGGGATTAGAGTGTAGGGATTAGAGTGTAGGGTATAGAGTGTAGGGTATAGAGTGTAGGGTATAGAGTGTAGGGTATAGTGTGTATGGTATAGAGTGTAGGGTATAAAGTGTAGAGTGTATGGTATAGAGTGTAGGGTATAGAGTGTAAAGTGTAGGGTATAGAGTGTATGGTATAGAGTGTAGGGTGTAGAGTGTATGGTATAGAGTGTAGGGTATAGAGTGTAGAGTGTAGGGTATAGAGTGTAGGGTATAGAGTGTAGGGTATAGAGTGTAGGGTATAGAGTGTAGGGTACAGAGTGTAGAGTGTAGGGTATAGAGTGTAGGGTACAGAGTGCAGGGTGTAGAGTGTAGGGTATAGAGTGTATAGTGTAGGGTATAGAGTGTAGGGTATAGAGTGTAGGGTGTAGAGTGTAGGGTAGAGAGTGTGGGACATAGAGTGTATGGTATACAGTGTAGAGTGTAGGGTATAGAGTGTATAGTGTAGGGTATAGAGTGTAGGATATAGAGTGTATGGTATAGAGTGTAGGGTATAAAGTGTAGAGTGTAGGGTATAGAGTGTATGGTATAGAGTGTAGGGTATAAAGTGTAGAGTGTAGGGTATAGAGTGTAGGGTATAGAGTGTAGGGTAAAGAGTGTAGAGTGTAGGGTACAGAGTGCAGGGTGTAGAGTGTAGGGTATAGAGTGTAGAGTGTAGAGTGTAGGGTGTAGAGTGTAGGGTATAGAGTGTAGGGTATAGAGTGTAGGGTATAGAGTGTAGGGTATAAAGTGTAGGGTGTAGGGTATAGAGTGTAGGGTATAGAGTGCAGGTTGTAGAGTGTAGGGTATAGAGTGTATGGTATAGGGTGTAGGGTATAAAGTGTAGGGTATAGAGTGTAGGGTATAGAGTGTAGGGTATTGAGTGTAGGGTATAGAGTGTAGGCTATAGAGTGTAGAGTATATAGTGTAGAGTGTAGGGTATAGAGTGTAGGGTATAGAGTGTAGGGTATAGAATGTGGAGTATAGAGTGTAGGGTATTGAATGTAGAGTGTAGAGTGTAGGGTGTAGAGTGCAAAGTGTAGGGTATAGAGTGTAAGATATAGAGTGTAGTGTATAGAGTGTATGTTATAGAGTGTAGGGTATAGAGTGTAGAGTTTAGGGTATAGAGTGTAGTGTATAGATTGTATGGTATAGAGTGTATGGTATAGAGTGTAGAGTGTAGGGTATAGAGTGTAGGGTATAGAGTGTAGGGTATACAGTGTAGGGTGTAGAGTGTAGGGTATAGAGTGTAGGGTATAGAGTGTAGGGTATAGAGTGTAGGTTATAGAGTGTAGCGTATAGAGCGTAGGGTGTAGGGTATAGAGTGTAGGGTATAGAGTGTAGGGTGTAGAGTGTAGGGTATAGAGTGTATGGTATAGAGCTTAGGGTGTAGAGTGTAGGGTATAGAGTGTAGGGTATAGAGTGTATGGTATAGAGTGTAGGGTATAAAGTGTAGAGTGTAGGGTATAGAGTGTATGGTATAGAGTGTAGGGTATAAAGTGTAGAGTGTAGGGTATAGAGTGTAGGGTATAGAGTGTAGGGTATAGAGTGTAGAGTTTAGAGTGTAGGGTATAGAATGTAGAGTGTAGGGTGTAAAGTGTAGGGTATAGAGTGTAGGATATAGAGTGTAGAGTGTAGGGTATAGAGTGTAGGGTATACAGTGTATGGTATAGAGTGTAGGGTATAGAGTGTAGAGTGTAGGGTATAGAGTGTAGGGTATAGAATGTAGGGTATAGAGTGTAGGGTATAGATTGTAGGGTATAGGGTATAGAGTGTATGGTGTAGAGTGTAGGGTATAGAGTGTAGGGTGTAGAGTGTGGGGTGTAGAGTGGTGTAGAGTGTAGGATGTAGAGTGTAGAGTGTAGGGTATAGAGTGTAGGGTATAGAGTGTAGAGTGTAGGGTATAGAGTGTAGGGTATAGAGTGTAGGGTGTAGAGTATAGGGTGTAGAGTGTAGGGATTAGAGTGTAGGGTATAGAGTGTAGAGTGTAGGGTATAGAGTGTAGGGTATAGAGTGTAGAGTGTAGGGTTAGATTGTAGGGTATAGAGTGTAGGGTATAGAGTGTATGGTATAGAGTGTAGGGTATACAGTGTAGAGTGTATGGTATAGAGGGTAGGGTATAAAGTGTAGAGTGTAGGGTATAGAGTGTAGGGTATAGAGTGTAGGGTATAGAGTGTAGAGTGTAGGGTATAGAGTGTAGGGTACAGAGTGCAGAGTGTAGGGTATAGAGTGTAGGGTATATAGTGTAGGGTATAGAGTGTAGGGTAAAGAGTGTAGAGTGTAGGGTACAGAGTGCAGGGTGTAGAGTGTAGGGTATAGAGTGTAGAGTGTAGGGTGTAGAGTGTAGGGTGTAGAGTGTAGGGTATAGAGTGTAGAGTGTAGGGTGTAGAGTGTAGTGTGTAGGGTATAGAGTGTAGGGTATAGAGTGTAGGGTATAGAGTGTAGGGTATAGGGTGTAGGGATTAGAGTGTAGGGATTAGAGTGTAGGGTGTAGAGTGTAGGGTATAGAGTGTAGGGTATAGAGTGTAGTGTATAGAGTGCAGGTTGTAGAGTGTAGGGTATAGAGTGTAGGGTAAAGAGTGTAGAGTGTAGGGTACAGAGTGCAGGGTGTAGAGTGTAGGGTATAGAGTGTAGGGTGTAGGTTGTAGAGTGTAGGGTATAGGGTGTAGAGTGTAGGGTGTAGGGTATAGAGTGTAGGGTATAGAGTGTAGGGTATAGAGTGTAGGGTATAGAGTGTAGAGTGTAGGGATTAGAGTGTAGGGTATAGAGTGTAGGCTATAGAGTGTAGGGTGTAGAGTGTAGGGTATAGAGTGTATGGTATAGAGTGTAGGGTATAGAGTGTAGGGTATAGAGTGTATGTTATAGAGTGTAGGGTATAGAGTGTAGAGTGTAGGGAATAGAGTTTAGAGTGTAGGGTATAGAGTGTAGGGTATAGAGTGTAAGGTATAGAGTGTAGAGTGTAGGGTATAGAGTGTAGGGTATAGAGTGTAGGGTATAGAGTGTAGGATAAAGAGTGTAGAGTGTAGGGTACAGAGTGTAGGGTGTAGAGTGTAGGGTATAGAGTGTAGGGTGTAGAGTGTAGGGTGTAGGGTATAGAGTGTAGGGTATAGAGTGTAGGGTATAGAGTGTAGAGTGTAGAGTGTAGGGTATAGAGTGTAGGGTATAGAGTGTAGGGTATAGAGTGTAGGGTGTAGAGATTAGAGTGTAGGGATTAGAGTGTAGGGTGTAGAGTGTAGGATGTAGAGTGTAGGGTATAGAGTGTAGGGTATAGAGTGTAGGGTATAGAGTGTAGGGTATAAAGCGTAGAGTGTAGGGTATAGAGTGTAGGGTATAGAGTGTAGGGTATAGAGTGTAGGGTATAGGGTATAGAGTGTAGGGTGTAGAGTGTAGGGTGTAGGGTGTAGAGTGTATGGTATAAAGTGTAGGGTATAGAGTGTAGGGTTTAGAGTGTAGGGTATAGAGTGTAGGGTATAGAGTGTAGGGTATAGAGTGTAGGGTGTAGAGTGTAGGGTATAGAGTGTAGAGTGTAGGGTATAGAGTGTAGGGTATAGAGTAGAGTGTAGAGTGTAGGGTATAGAGTGTATGTTATAGGGTATAGAGTGTAGAGTGTAGGGTATAGAGTTTAGAGTGTAGGGTATAGAGTGTAGGGTATAGAGTGTAAGGTATAGAGTGTAGGGTGTAGAGTGTAGGGTATAGAGTGTAGGGTATAGAGTGTATGGTATAGAGTGTATGGTATAGAGTGTAGGGTATAGAGTGTAGAGTGTAGGGTATAGAGTGTAGGGTATAGAGTGTAGAGTGTAGGGTATAGAGTGTAGGGTATAGAGTGTAGGGTGTAGAGTGTAGGGTGTAGAGTGTAGGGATTAGAGTGTAGGGTATAGAGTGTAGAGTGTAGGGTATAGAGTGTAGGGTATAGAGTGTAGAGTGTAGGGATTAGATTGTAGGGTATAGAGTGTAGGGTATAGAGTGTATGGTATAGAGTGTAGGGTATACAATGTAGAGTGCATGGTATAGAGTGTAGGGTATAAAGTGTAGAGTGTAGGGTATAGAGTGTAGGGTATAGAGTGTAGGGTATAGAGTGTAGAGTGCAGGGTATAGAGTGTAGGGTACAGAGTGCAGAGTGTAGGGTATAGAGTGTAGGGTATATAGTGTAGGGTATAGAGTGTAGGGTAAAGAGTGTAGAGTGTAGGGTACAGAGTGCAGGGTGTAGAGTGTAGGGTATAGAGTGTAGAGTGTAGGGTGTAGAGTGTAGGGTGTAGAGTGTAGGGTATAGAGTGTAGAGTGTAGGGTGTAGAGTGTAGTGTGTAGGGTATAGAGTGTAGGGTATAGAGTGTAGGGTATAGAGTGTAGGGTATAGGGTGTAGGGATTAGAGTGTAGGGATTAGAGTGTAGGGATTAGAGTGTAGGGTGTAGAGTGTAGGGTATAGAGTGTAGGGTATAGAGTGTAGTGTATAGAGTGCAGGTTGTAGAGTGTAGGGTATAGAGTGTAGGGTATAGAGTGTAGAGTGTAGGGTATAGAGTGTAGGGTACAGAGTGCAGAGTGTAGGGTATAGAGTGTAGGGTATATAGTGTAGGGTATAGAGTGTAGGGTAAAGAGTGTAGAGTGTAGGGTACAGAGTGCAGGGTGTAGAGTGTAGGGTATAGAGTGTAGAGTGTAGGGTGTAGAGTGTAGGGTGTAGAGTGTAGGGTATAGAGTGTAGAGTGTAGGGTGTAGAGTGTAGTGTGTAGGGTATAGAGTGTAGGGTATAGAGTGTAGGGTATAGAATGTAGGGTATAGGGTGTAGGGATTAGAGTGTAGGGATTAGAGTGTAGGGTGTAGAGTGTAGGGTATAGAGTGTAGGGTATAGAGTGTAGTGTATAGAGTGCAGGTTGTAGAGTGTAGGGTATAGAGTGTAGGGTAAAGAGTGTAGAGTGTAGGGTACAGAGTGCAGGGTGTAGAGTGTAGGGTATAGAGTGTAGGGTGTAGGTTGTAGAGTGTAGGGTATAGGGTGTAGAGTGTAGGGTGTAGGGTATAGAGTGTAGGGTATAGAGTGTAGGGTATAGAGTGTAGGGTATAGAGTGTAGAGTGTAGGGATTAGAGTGTAGGGTATAGAGTGTAGGCTATAGAGTGTAGGGTGTAGAGTGTAGGGTATAGAGTGTATGGTATAGAGTGTAGGGTATAGAGTGTAGGGTATAGAGTGTATGTTATAGAGTGTAGGGTATAGAGTGTAGAGTGTAGGGAATAGAGTTTAGAGTGTAGGGTATAGAGTGTAGGGTATAGAGTGTAAGGTATAGAGTGTAGAGTGTAGGGTATAGAGTGTAGGGTATAGAGTGTAGGGTATAGAGTGTAGGATAAAGAGTGTAGAGTGTAGGGTACAGAGTGTAGGGTGTAGAGTGTAGGGTATAGAGTGTAGGGTGTAGAGTGTAGGGTGTAGGGTATAGAGTGTAGGGTATAGAGTGTAGGGTATAGAGTGTAGAGTGTAGAGTGTAGGGTATAGAGTGTAGGGTATAGAGTGTAGGGTATAGAGTGTAGGGTGTAGAGATTAGAGTGTAGGGATTAGAGTGTAGGGTGTAGAGTGTAGGATGTAGAGTGTAGGGTATAGAGTGTAGGGTATAGAGTGTAGGGTATAGAGTGTAGGGTATAAAGCGTAGAGTGTAGGGTATAGAGTGTATAGTGTAGGGTATAGAGTGTAGGGTATAGAGTGTAGGGTATAGAGTGTAGGGTATAGGGTATAGAGTGTAGGGTGTAGAGTGTAGGGTGTAGGGTGTAGAGTGTATGGTATAAAGTGTAGGGTATAGAGTGTAGGGATTAGAGTGTAGGGTATAGAGTGTAGGGTATAGAGTGTAGGGTATAGAGTGTAGGGTGTAGAGTGTAGGGTATAGAGTGTAGAGTGTAGGGTATAGAGTGTAGGGTATAGAGTAGAGTGTAGAGTGTAGGGTATAGAGTGTATGTTATAGGGTATAGAGTGTAGAGTGTAGGGTATAGAGTTTAGAGTGTAGGGTATAGAGTGTAGGGTATAGAGTGTAAGGTATAGAGTGTAGGGTGTAGAGTGTAGGGTATAGAGTGTAGGGTATAGAGTGTATGGTATAGAGTGTAGGGTATAGAGTGTATGGTATAGAGTGTAGGGTATAGAGTGTAGAGTGTAGGGTATAGAGTGTAGGGTATAGAGTGTAGAGTGTAGGGTATAGAGTGTAGGGTATAGAGTGTAGGGTGTAGAGTGTAGGGTGTAGAGTGTAGGGATTAGAGTGTAGGGTATAGAGTGTAGAGTGTAGGGTATAGAGTGTAGGGTATAGAGTGTAGAGTGTAGGGATTAGATTGTAGGGTATAGAGTGTAGGGTATAGAGTGTATGGTATAGAGTGTAGGGTATACAATGTAGAGTGCATGGTATAGAGTGTAGGGTATAAAGTGTAGAGTGTAGGGTATAGAGTGTAGGGTATAGAGTGTAGGGTATAGAGTGTAGAGTGTAGGGTATAGAGTGTAGGGTACAGAGTGCAGAGTGTAGGGTATAGAGTGTAGGGTATATAGTGTAGGGTATAGAGTGTAGGGTAAAGAGTGTAGAGTGTAGGGTACAGAGTGCAGGGTGTAGAGTGTAGGGTATAGAGTGTAGAGTGTAGGGTGTAGAGTGTAGGGTGTAGAGTGTAGGGTATAGAGTGTAGAGTGTAGGGTGTAGAGTGTAGTGTGTAGGGTATAGAGTGTAGGGTATAGAGTGTAGGGTATAGAGTGTAGGGTATAGGGTGTAGGGATTAGAGTGTAGGGATTAGAGGGTAGGGATTAGAGTGTAGGGTGTAGAGTGTAGGGTATAGAGTGTAGGGTATAGAGTGTAGTGTATAGAGTGCAGGTTGTAGAGTGTAGGGTATAGAGTGTAGGGTAAAGAGTGTAGAGTGTAGGGTACAGAGTGCAGGGTGTAGAGTGTAGGGTATAGAGTGTAGGGTGTAGGTTGTAGAGTGTAGGGTATAGGGTGTAGAGTGTAGGGTGTAGAGTGTAGGGTGTAGGGTATAGAGTGTAGGGTATAGAGTGTAGGGTATAGAGTGTAGGGTATAGAGTGTAGAGTGTAGGGATTAGAGTGTAGGGTATAGAGTGTAGGCTATAGAGTGTAGGGTGTAGAGTGTAGGGTATAGAGTGTATGGTATAGAGTGTAGGGTATAGAGTGTAGGGTATAGAGTGTATGTTATAGAGTGTAGGGTATAGAGTGTAGAGTGTAGGGAATAGAGTTTAGAGTGTAGGGTATAGAGTGTAGGGTATATAGTGTAAGGGATAGAGTGTAGAGTGTAGGGTATAGAGTGTAGGGTATAGAGTGTAGGGTATAGAGTGTAGGGTAAAGAGTGTAGAGTGTAGGGTACAGAGTGCAGGGTGTAGAGTGTAGGGTATAGAGTGTAGGGTGTAGAGTGTAGGGTATAGAGTGTAGGGTGTAGAGTGTAGGGTGTAGGGTATAGAGTGTAGGGTATAGAGTGTAGGGTATAGAGTGTAGAGTGTAGAGTGTAGGGTGTAGAGTGTAGGGTATAGAGTGTAGGGTATAGAGTGTAGGGTATAGAGTGTAGGGATTAGAGTGTAGGGTATAGAGTGTAGGGTATAGAGTGTAGGGTACAGAGTGTAGGGTATAGAGTGTAGGGTATAGAGTGTAGGGTACAGAGTGTAGGGTATAGAGTGTAGGGTATAGAGTGTAGGGTATAGAGTGTAGAGTGTAGGGTATAGAGTGTAGGGTATAGAGTAGAGTGTAGAGTGTAGGGTATAGAGTGTAGAGTGTAGCGGATAGAATGTAGGGTATAGAGTGTAAGGTGTAGAGTGTAGGGTATAGAGTGTATGGTATAGAGTGTGGGGTATAAAGTGTAGAGTTTAGGGTATGGAGTGTAGGGTATAGAGTGTAGAGTGTAGTGTATAGAGTGTAGGGTATAGAGTGTAGGGTATAGAGTGTAGGGTAAAGAGTGTAGAGTGTAGGGTACAGAGCGCAGGGTGTAGAGTGTAGGGTATAGAGTGTAGGGTGTAGAGTGTAGGGTATAGAGTGTAGGGTGTAGAGTGTAGGGTGTGAGGTATAGAGTGTAGGGTATAGAGTGTAGGGTATAGAGTGTAGAGTGTAGGGTGTAGAGTGTAGGGTATAGAGTGTAGGGTATAGAGTGTAGGGTATAGAGTGTAGGGTGTAGGGATAACAGTGTAGGGATTAGAGTGTAGGGTGTAGAGTGTAGGGTGTAGAGTGTAGGGTATAGAGTGTAGGGTATAGAGTGTAGGGTATAAAGCGTAGAGTGTAGGGTATAGAGTGTATAGTGTAGGGTATAGAGTGTAGGGTATAGAGTGTAGGGAATAGAGTGTAGGGTATAGGGTATAGAGTGTAGGGTGTAGAGTGTAGGGTGTAGGGTGTACAGTGTATGGTATAGAGTGTAGGGTATAGAGTGTAGGGATTAGAGTGTAGGGTATAGAGTGTAGGGTATAGAGTGTAGGGTATAGAGTGTAGGGTGTAGAATGTAGAGTGTAGGGTATAGAGTGTAGAGTGTAGGGTATAGAGTGTAGGGTATAGAGTAGAGTGTAGAGTGTAGGGTATAGAGTGTAGAGTGTAGGGGATAGAATGTAGGGTATAGAGTGTAAGGTGTAGAGTGTTGGGTATAGAGTGTATGGTATAGAGTGTGGGGTATAAAGTGTAGAGTGTAGGGTATGGAGTGTAGGGTATAGAGTGTATGGTATAGAGTGTAGGGTATAAAGTGTAGAGTGTAGGGTATAGAGTGTAGGGTATAGAGTGTATGGTATAGAGTGTAGGGTATAAAGTGTAGAGTGTAGGGTATAGAGTGTATGGTATAGAGTGTAGGGTATAAAGTGTAGAGTGTAGGGTATAGAGTGTAGGGTATAGAGTGTAGGGTATAGAGTGTAGGGTAAAGAGTGTAGAGTGTAGGGTACAGAGTGCAGGGTGTAGAGTGTAGGGTATAGAGTGTAGAGTGTAGAGTGTAGGGTGTAGGGTGTAGGGTATAGAGTGTAGGGTATAGAGTGTAGGGTATAGAGTGTAGGGTATAAAGTGTAGGGTGTAGGGTATAGAGTGTAGGGTATAGAGTGCAGGTTGTAGAGTGTAGGGTATAGAGTGTATGGTATAGGGTGTAGGGTATAAAGTGTAGGGTATAGATTGTAGGGTATAGAGTGTAGGGTATAGAGTGTAGGGTATAGAGTGTAGGCTATAGAGTGTAGAGTATATAGTGTAGAGTGTAGGGTATAGAGTGTAGGGTATAGAGTGTAGGGTATAGAGTGTGGAGTATAGAGTGTAGGGTATAGAATGTAGAGTGTAGAGTGTAGGGTGTAGAGTGCAAAGTGTAGGGTATAGAGTGTAAGATATAGAGTGTAGTGTATAGAGTGTATGTTATAGAGTGTAGGGTATAGAGTGTAGAGTTTAGGGTATAGAGTGTAGTGTATAGATTGTATGGTATAGAGTGTATGGTATAGAGTGTAGAGTGTAGGGTATAGAGTGTAGGGTATAGAGTGTAGGGTATAGAGTGTAGGGTGTAGAGTGTAGGGTATAGAGTGTAGGGTATAGAGTGTAGGGTATAGAGTGTAGGTTATAGAGTGTAGCGTATAGAGCGTAGGGTGTAGGGTATAGAGTGTAGGGTATAGAGTGTAGGGTATAGAGTGTAGGGTATAGAGTGTATGGTATAGAGTGTAGGGTATAGAGTGTAGAGTGTAGGGTATAGAGTTTAGAGTGTAGGGTATAGAGTGTAGGGTATAGAGTGTAAGGTATATAGTGTAGAGTGTAGGGTATAGAGTGTAGGGTATAGAGTTTAGAGTGTAGGGTATAGAGTGTAGGGTATAGAGTGTAAGGTATATAGTGTAGAGTGTAGGGTATAGAGTGTAGGGTATAGAGTGTAGGGTATCGAGTGTAGGGTAAAGAGTGTAGAGTGTAGGGTACAGAGTGCAGGGTGTAGAGTGTAGGGTATAGAGTGTAGAGTGTAGGGTGTAGAGTGTAGAGTGTAGGGTGTAGAGTGTAGGGTGTAGGGTATAGAGTGTAGGGTATAGAGTGTAGGGTATAGAGTGTAGGGTGTAGAGTGTAGGGTGTAGAGTGTAGGGTATAGAGTGTAGGGTATAGAGTGTAGGTTATAGAGTGTAGGGTGTAGGGATTAGAGTGTAGGGTATAGAGTGTAGGGTATAGAGTGTAGGGTATAGAGTGTAGAGTGTAGGGATTAGAGTGTAGTGATTAAAGTGTAGGGTATAGAGTGTAGGGTATAGAGTGTAGGGTACAGAGTGCAGGGTGTAGAGTGTAGGGTATAGAGTGTAGAGTGTAGGGTGTAGAGTGTAGGGTGTAGAGTGTAGGGTGTAGAGTGTAGGGTGTAGGGTATAGAGTGTAGGGTATAGAGTGTAGGGTATAGAGTGTAGGGTGTAGAGTGTAGGGTGTAGAGTGTAGGGTATAGAGTGTAGGGTATAGAGTGTAGGTTATAGAGTGTAGGGTGTAGGGATTAGAGTGTAGGGATTAGAGTGTAGGGTGTAGAGTGTAGGGTGTAGAGTGTAGGGTATAGAGTGTAGGGTATAGAGTGTAGGGTATAGAGTGTAGAGTGTAGGGATTAGAGTGTAGTGATTAAAGTGTAGGGTATAGAGTGTAGGGTATAGAGTGTAGGGTATAGAGTGTAGGGTATAGAGTGTAGGGTATAGAGTGTAGGGAATAGAGTGTAGAGTGTAGGGTGTAGAATGTAAAGTGTAGGGTATAGAGTGTAAGGTATAGAGTGTAGTGTATAGAGTGTATGTTATAGAGTGTAGGGTATAGAGTGTAGAGTGTAGGGTATAGAGTGTAGGGTATAGAGTGTAGGGTATAGAGTGTAGGGTATAGAGTGTATAGTGTAGGGTATAGAGTGTAGGGTATAGAGTGTATGGTATAGAGTGTAGGGTATAAAGTGTAGAGTGTAGGGTATAGAGTGTATGGTATAGAGTGTAGGGTATAAAGTGTAGAGTGTAGGGTATAGAGTGTAGGGTATAGAGTGTAGGCTATAGAGTATAGAGTTTAGAGTGTAGGGTATAGAATGTAGAGTGTAGGGTGTAGAGTGTAAAGTGTAGGGTATATAGTGTAGGATATAGAGTGTAGAGTGTAGGGTATAGAGTGTAGGGTATACAGTGTATGGTATAGAGTGTAGGATATAGAGTGTAGAGTGTAGGGTATAGAGTGTAGGGTATATAGTGTAGGGTATAGATTGTAGGGTATAGGGTATAGGGTATAGAGTGTATGGTGTAGAGTGTAGGGTATAGAGTGTAGGGTATAGAGTATAGCGTGTATGGAATAGAGTGTAGTGTATAGAGTGTAGGGTATAGGGTATAGAGTGTAGGGTATAGTGTAGGGTATAGATTTTAGAGTGTAGGGTATAGAGTGTAAGGTATAGAGTGTAGGGTGTGGAGTGTAGGGTATAGAGTGTAGGGTATAGAGTGTATGGTATAGAGTGTAGAGTATAGAGTGTATGGTATAGAGTGTAGAGTGTAGAGTATAGAGTGTATTTTATAGAGTGTAGGGTATAGAGTATAGGGTATAGAGTGTAGAGTGTAGGGTATAGAGTGTAGGGTGTAGAGTGTAGGGTATAGAGTGTAGGGATTAGAGTGTAGGGATTAGAGTGTAGGGTATAGAGTGTAGAGTGTAGAGTATAGAGTGTGGGGTATAGAGTGTAGGGATTAGAGTGTAGGGATTAGAGTGTAGGGATTAGAGTGTAGGGATTAGAGTGTAGGGTATAGAGTGTAGGGTATAGAGTGTAGGGTATTGAGTGTAGGGTATAGTGTGTATGGTATAGAGTGTAGGGTATAACGTGTAGAGTGTATGGTATAGAGTGTAGGGTATAGAGTGTAAAGTGTAGGGTATAGAGTGTATGGTATAGAGTGTAGGGTGTAGAGTGTATGGTATAGAGTGTAGGGTATAGAGTGTAGAGTGTAGGGTATAGAGTGTAGGGTATAGAGTGTAGGGTATAGAGTGTAGGGTATAGAGTGTAGGGTACAGAGTGTAGAGTGTAGGGTATAGAGTGTAGGGTACAGAGTGCAGGGTGTAGAGTGTAGGGTATAGAGTGTATAGTGTAGGGTATAGAGTGTAGGGTATAGAGTGTAGGGTGTAGAGTGTAGGGTGTAGAGTGTAGGGTGTAGAGTGTAGGGTGTAGAGTGTATGGTATAGAGTGTAGGGTATAGAGTGTAGAGTGTAGGGTATAGAGTGTAGGGTATAGAGTGTAGGGTATAGAGTGTAGGGTATAGAGTGTTGGGTGTAGAGTGTAGGGTATAGAGTGTAGAGTTTAGGGTAGAGAGTGTGGGGCATAGAGTGTATGATATACAGTGTAGAGTGTAGGGTATAGAGTGTATAGTGTAGGGTATAGAGTGTAGGGTATAGAGTGTATGGTATAGAGTGTAGGGTATAAAGTGTAGAGTGTAGGGTATAGAGTGTATGGTATAGAGTGTAGGGTATAAAGTGTAGAGTGTAGGGTATAGAGTGTAGGGTATAGAGTGTAGGGTATAGAGTGTAGGGTATAGAGTGTAGGGTAAAGAGTGTAGAGTGTAGGGTACAGAGTGCAGGGTGTAGAGTGTAGGGTATAGAGTGTAGAGTGTAGAGTGTAGGGTGTAGAGTGTAGGGTATAGAGTGTAGGGTATAGAGTGTAGGGTATAGAGTGTAGGGTATAAAGTGTAGGGTGTAGGGTATAGAGTGTAGGGTATAGAGTGCAGGTTGTAGAGTGTAGGGTATAGAGTGTATGATATAGGGTGTAGGGTATAAAGTGTAGGGTATAGAGTGTAGGGTATAGCGTGTACGGTATAGAGTGTAGGGTATAGAGTGTAGGGTATAGAGTGTAGGCTATAGAGTGTAGAGTATATAGTGTAGAGTGTAGGGTATAGAGTGTAGGGTATAGGGTGTAGGGTATAGAGTGTGGAGTATAGAGTGTAGGGTATAGGATGTAGAGTGTTGAGTGTAGGGTGTAGAGTGCAAAGTGTAGGGTATAGAGTGTAAGATATAGAGTGTAGTGTATAGAGTGTATGTTATAGAGTGTAGGGTATAGAGTGTAGAGTTTAGGGTATAGAGTGTAGTGTATAGATTGTATGGTATAGAGTGTATGGTATAGAGTGTAGAGTGTAGGGTATAGAGTGTAGGGTATAGAGTGTAGGGTATAGAGTGTAGGGTGTAGAGTGTAGGGTATAGAGTGTAGGGTATAGAGTGTAGGGTATAGAGTGTAGGTTACAGAGTGTAGCGTATAGAGCGTAGGGTGTAGGGTATAGAGTGTAGGGTATAGAGTGTAGGGTATAGAGTGTAGGGTATAGAGTGTAGGGTATAGAGTGTATGGTATAGAGCTTAGGGTGTAGAGTGTAGGGTATAGAATGTAGAGTTTAGGGTAGAGAGTGTGGGGCATAGAGTGTATGGTATACAGTGTAGAGTGTAGGGTATAGAGTGTATAGTGTAGGGTATAGAGTGTAGGGTATAGAGTGTATGGTATAGAGTGTAGGGTATAAAGTGTAGAGTGTAGGGTATAGAGTGTATGGTATAGAGTGTAGGGTATAAAGTGTAGAGTGTAGGGTATAGAGTGTAGAGTATAGAGTGTAGGCTATAGAGTGTAGAGTTTAGAGTGTAGGGTATAGAATGTAGAGTGTAGGGTGTAGAGTGTAAAGTGTAGGGTATAGAGTGTAGGATATAGAGTGTAGAGTGTAGGGTATAGAGTGTAGGGTTACAGTGTATGGTATAGAGTGTAGGGTATAGAGTGTAGAGTGTAGGGTATAGAGTGTAGGGTATAGAGTGTAGGGTATAGAGTGTAGGGTATAGATTGTAGGGTATAGGGTATAGAGTGTATGGTGTAGAGTGTAGGGTATAGAGTGTAGGGTGTAGGGTATAGAGTGTAGGGTGTAGAGTGTAGGGTATAGAGTGTAGGGTATAGAGTGTAGGGTATAGAGTGTAGGTTATAGAGTGTAGCGTATAGAGCGTAGGGTGTAGGGTATAGAGTGTAGGGTATAGAGTGTAGGGTATAGAGTGTAGGGTATAGAGTGTATGGTATAGAGTGTAGGGTATAGAGTGTAGAGTGTAGGGTATAGAGTTTAGAGTGTAGGGTATAGAGTGTAGGGTATAGAGTGTAAGGTATATAGTGTAGAGTGTAGGGTATAGAGTGTAGGGTATAGAGTGTAGGGTATAGAGTGTAGGGTAAAGAGTGTAGAGTGTAGGGTACAGAGTGCAGGGTGTAGAGTGTAGGGTATAGAGTGTAGAGTGTAGGGTGTAGAGTGTAGGGTGTAGAGTGTAGGGTGTAGAGTGTAGGGTGTAGGGTATAGAGTGTAGGGTATAGAGTGTAGGGTATAGAGTGTAGGGTGTAGAGTGTAGGGTGTAGAGTGTAGGGTATAGAGTGTAGGGTATAGAGTGTAGGTTATAGAGTGTAGGGTGTAGGGATTAGAGTGTAGGGATTAGAGTGTAGGGTGTAGAGTGTAGGGTGTAGAGTGTAGGGTATAGAGTGTAGGGTATAGAGTGTAGGGTATAGAGTGTAGAGTGTAGGGATTAGAGTGTAGTGATTAAAGTGTAGGGTATAGAGTGTAGGGTATAGAGTGTAGGGTATAGAGTGTAGGGTATAGAGTGTAGGGTATAGAGTGTAGGGAATAGAGTGTAGAGTGTAGGGTGTAGAATGTAAAGTGTAGGGTATAGAGTGTAAGGTATAGAGTGTAGTGTATAGAGTGTATGTTATAGAGTGTAGGGTATAGAGTGTAGAGTGTAGGGTATAGAGTGTAGGGTATAGAGTGTAGTGTATAGAGTGTAGGGTATAGAGTGTATAGTGTAGGGTATAGAGTGTAGGGTATAGAGTGTATGGTATAGAGTGTAGGGTATAAAGTGTAGAGTGTAGGGTATAGAGTGTATGGTATAGAGTGTAGGGTATAAAGTGTAGAGTGTAGGGTATAGAGTGTAGGGTATAGAGTGTAGGCTATAGAGTATAGAGTTTAGAGTGTAGGGTATAGAATGTAGAGTGTAGGGTGTAGAGTGTAAAGTGTAGGGTATAGAGTGTAGGATATAGAGTGTAGAGTGTAGGGTATAGAGTGTAGGGTATACAGTGTATGGTATAGAGTGTAGGATATAGAGTGTAGAGTGTAGGGTATAGAGTGTAGGGAATAGAGTGTAGGGTATAGAGTGTAGGGTATAGATTGTAGGGTATAGGGTATAGGGTATAGAGTGTATGGTGTAGAGTGTAGGGTATAGAGTGTAGGGTGTAGGGTGTAGAGTGTGGGGTGTAGAGTGGTGTAGAGTGTAGGATGTAGAGTGTATGGTATAGAGTGTAGGGTATAGAGTATAGCGTGTATGGTATAGAGTGTAGTGTATAGAGTGTAGGGTATAGGGTATAGAGTGTAGGGTATAGAGTGTAGGGTATAGATTTTAGAGTGTAGGGTATAGAGTGTAAGGTATAGAGTGTAGGGTGTGGAGTGTAGGGTATAGAGTGTAGGGTATAGAGTGTATGGTATAGAGTGTAGGGTATAGAGTGTATGGTATAGAGTGTAGAGTGTAGAGTATAGAGTGTATTTTATAGAGTGTAGGGCATAGAGTGTAGGGTATAGAGTGTAGAGTGTAGGGTATAGAGTGTAGGGTATAGAGTGTAGAGTGTAGGGTATAGAGTGTAGGGATTAGAGTGTAGGGATTAGAGTGTAGGGTATAGAGTGTAGAGTGTAGAGTGTGGGGTATAGAGTGTAGGGATTAGAGTGTAGGGATTAGAGTGTAGGGATTAGAGTGTAGGGATTAGAGTGTAGGGTATAGAGTGTAGGGTATAGAGTGTAGGGTATAGAGTGTAGGGTATAGTGTGTATGGTATAGAGTGTAGGGTATAACGTGTAGAGTGTATGGTATAGAGTGTAGGGTATAGAGTGTAAAGTGTAGGGTATAGAGTGTATGGTATAGAGTGTAGGGTGTAGAGTGTATGGTATAGAGTGTAGGGTATAGAGTGTAGAGTGTAGGGTATAGAGTGTAGGGTATAGAGTGTAGGGTATAGAGTGTAGGGTATAGAGTGTAGGGTACAGAGTGTAGAGTGTAGGGTATAGAGTGTAGGGTACAGAGTGCAGGGTGTAGAGTGTAGGGTATAGAGTGTATAGTGTAGGGTATAGAGTGTAGGGTATAGAGTGTAGGGTGTAGAGTGTAGGGTGTAGAGTGTAGGGTGTAGAGTGTATGGTATAGAGTGTAGGGTATAGAGTGTAGAGTGTAGGGTATAGAGTGTAGGGTATAGAGTGTAGGGTATAGAGTGTAGGGTATAGAGTGTTGGGTGTAGAGTGTAGGGTATAGAGTGTAGAGTTTAGGGTAGAGAATGTGGGGCATAGAGTGTATGGTATACAGTGTAGAGTGTAGGGTATAGAGTGTATAGTGTAGGGTATAGAGTGTAGGGTATAGAGTGTATGGTATAGAGTGTAGGGTATAAAGTGTAGAGTGTAGGGTATAGAGTGTATGGTATAGAGTGTAGGGTATAAAGTGTAGAGTGTAGGGTATAGAGTGTAGGGTATAGAGTGTAGGGTATAGAGTGTAGGGTATAGAGTGTAGGGTAAAGAGTGTAGAGTGTAGGGTACAGAGTGCAGGGTGTAGAGTGTAGGGTATAGAGTGTAGAGTGTAGAGTGTAGGGTGTAGAGTGTAGGGTATAGAGTGTAGGGTATAGAGTGTAGGGTATAGAGTGTAGGGTATAAAGTGTAGGGTGTAGGGTATAGAGTGTAGGGTATAGAGTGCAGGTTGTAGAGTGTAGGGTATAGAGTGTATGATATAGGGTGTAGGGTATAAAGTGTAGGGTATAGAGTGTAGGGTATAGCGTGTACGGTATAGAGTGTAGGGTATAGAGTGTAGGGTATAGAGTGTAGGCTATAGAGTGTAGAGTATATAGTGTAGAGTGTAGGGTATAGAGTGTAGGGTATAGGGTGTAGGGTATAGAGTGTGGAGTATAGAGTGTAGGGTATAGGATGTAGAGTGTAGAGTGTAGGGTGTAGAGTGCAAAGTGTAGGGTATAGAGTGTAAGATATAGAGTGTAGTGTATAGAGTGTATGTTATAGAGTGTAGGGTATAGAGTGTAGAGTTTAGGGTATAGAGTGTAGTGTATAGATTGTATGGTATAGAGTGTATGGTATAGAGTGTAGAGTGTAGGGTATAGAGTGTAGGGTATAGAGTGTAGGGTATAGAGTGTAGGGTGTAGAGTGTAGGGTATAGAGTGTAGGGTATAGAGTGTAGGGTATAGAGTGTAGGTTACAGAGTGTAGCGTATAGAGCGTAGGGTGTAGGGTATAGAGTGTAGGGTATAGAGTGTAGGGTATAGAGTGTAGGGTATAGAGTGTAGGGTATAGAGTGTATGGTATAGAGCTTAGGGTGTAGAGTGTAGGGTATAAAATGTAGAGTTTAGGGTAGAGAGTGTGGGGCATAGAGTGTATGGTATACAGTGTAGAGTGTAGGGTATAGAGTGTATAGTGTAGGGTATAGAGTGTAGGGTATAGAGTGTATGGTATAGAGTGTTGGGTATAAAGTGTAGAGTGTAGGGTATAGAGTGTATGGTATAGAGTGTAGGGTATAAAGTGTAGAGTGTAGGGTATAGAGTGTAGGGTATAGAGTGTAGGCTATAGAGTGTAGAGTTTAGAGTGTAGGGTATAGAATGTAGAGTGTAGGGTGTAGAGTGTAAAGTGTAGGGTATAGAGTGTAGGATATAGAGTGTAGAGTGTAGGGTATAGAGTGTAGGGTTACAGTGTATGGTATAGAGTGTAGGGTATAGAGTGTAGAGTGTAGGGTATAGAGTGTAGGGTATAGAGTGTAGGGTATAGAGTGTAGGGTATAGATTGTAGGGTATAGGGTATAAAGTGTATGGTGTAGAGTGTAGGGTATAGAGTGTAGGGTGTAGGGTGTAGAGTGTGGGGTGTAGAGTGGTGTAGAGTGTAGGATGTAGAGTGTATGGTATAGAGTGTAGGGTATAGAGTATAGCTTGTATGGTATAGAGTGTAGTGTATAGAGTGTAGGGTATAGGATATAGAGTGTAGGGTATAGAGTGTAGGGTATATATTTTAGAGTGTAGGGTATAGAGTGTAAGGTATAGAGTGTAGGGTGTGGAGTGTAGGGTATAGAGTGTAGGGTATAGAGTGTATGCTATAGAGTGTAGGGTATAGAGTGTAGAGTGTAGGGTATAGATGGTAGGGTATAGAGTGTAGAGTGTAGGGTATAGAGTGTAGGGTATAGAGTGTAGAGTGTAGGGATTAGAGTGTAGGGATTAGAGTGTAGGGTATAGAGTGTAGAGTGTAGGGTATAGAGTGTAGGGATTAGAGTGTAGGGATTAGAGTGTAGGGATTAGAGTGTAGGGATTAGAGTGTAGGGTATAGAGTGTAGGGTATAGAGTGTAGGGTATAGAGTGTAGGGTATAGTGTGTATGGTATAGAGTGTAGGGTATAAAGTGTAGAGTGTATGGTATAGAGTGTAGGGTATAGAGTGTAAAGTGTAGGGTATAGAGTGTATGGTATAGAGTGTAGGGTGTAGAGTGTATGGTATAGAGTGTAGGGTATAGAGTGTAGAGTGTAGGGTATAGAGTGTAGGGTATAGAGTGTAGGGTATAGAGTGTAGAGTGTAGGGTATAGAGTTTAGGGTATAGTGTGTTATAGAGTGTAGGGTATAGAGTGTAGGGTATAGAGTGTAGAGTGTAGGGTATAGAGTTTAGGGTATAGTGTGTAGGGTATATAGTGTAGAGTGTAGGGTATAGAGTGTAGAGTGCAGGGTGTAGAGTGTAGGGTATAGAGTGTAGAGTGTAGGGTATAGAGTTTAGGGTATAGTGTGTAGGGTATATAGTGTAGAGTGTAGGGTATAGAGTGTAGAGTGTAGGGTATAGAGTGTAGGGTATAGAGTGTAGCTTATAGAGCGTAGGGTGTAGGGTATAGAGTGTAGGGTATAGAGTGTAGGGTGTAGGGTATAGAGTGTAGGGTATAGAGCTTAGGGTGTAGAGTGTAGGGTATAGAGTGTAGAGTTTAGGGTATAGAGTGTGGGGCATAGAGTGTATGGTATACAGTGTAGAGTGTAGGGTATAGAGTGTATAGTGTAGGGTATAGAGTGTAGCGTATAGAGCGTAGGGTGTAGGGTATAGAGTGTAGGGTATAGAGTGTAGGGTATAGAGTGTAGGGTATAGAGTGTAGGGTATAGAGCTTAGGGTGTAGAGTGTAGGGTATAGAGTGTAGAGTTTAGGGTATAGAGTGTGGGGCATAGAGTGTATGGTGTACAGTGTAGAGTGTAGGGTATAGAGTGTATAGTGTAGGGTATAGAGTGTAGGGTATAGAGTGTAGGGTATAGAGTGTATGGTATAGAGTGTAGGGTATAAAGTGTAGAGTGTAGGGTATAGAGTGTAGGGTATAGAGTGTATGGTATAGAGTGTAGAGTGTAGGGTATAGAGTGTAGGGTATAGAGTGTAGAGTGTAGGGATTAGAGTGTAGGGTATAGAGTGTAGGGTATAGAGTGTAGAGTGTAGGGTATAGAGTGTAGGGTATAGAGTGTAGAGTGTAGGGTATAGAGTGTAGGGTATAGAGTGTAGGGTGTAGGATATAGAGTGTAGGCTATAGAGTGTAGGCTATAGAGTGTAGGCTATAGAGTGTAGAGTATAGAGTGTAGGGTATAGAGTGTAGGGTATAGAATGTAGAGTGTAAAGTGTAGGGTATAGAGTGTAGTGTATAGAGTGTATGTTATAGAGTGTAGGGTATAGAGTGTAGAGTGTAAGGTATAGAGTGTAGTGTATAGAGTGTATGTTATAGAGTGTAGGGTGTAGAGTGTAGAGTGTAGGGTATAGAGTGTAGGGTATAGAGTGTAGGGTATAGAGTGTAGGGTATAGAGTGTAGGGTATACAGTGTATGGTATAGAGTGTAGGGTATAGAGTGTAGATTGTAGGGTATAGAGTGTAGGGTATAGAGTGTGGGGTATAGAGTGTAGGGTATAGATTGTAGGGTATAGGGTATAGAGTGTATGGTGTAGAGTGTAAGGTATAGAGTGCATAGTGTAGGGTATAGAGTGTAAGGTATAGAGTGTAGATTATAGAGTGTATGGTATAGAGTGTAGGGTATAGAGTGTAGTGTATAGAGTGTAGTGTATAGAGTGTAGGGTATAGAGTGTAGGGTATAGAGTGTAGAGTGTAGGGTATAGAGTGTATGCTGTAGAGTGTATGGTGTAGAGTGTATGGTATAGAGTGTAGAGTGTAGAGTGTACGGTATAGAGTGTAGGGTATAGAGTGTAGGGTATAGAGTGTATGTTATAGGGTATAGAGTGTAGAGTGTAGGGTATAGAGTTTAGAGTGTAGGGTATAGAGTGTAGGGTATAGAGTGTAAGGTATAGAGTGTAGGGTGTAGAGTGTAGGGTATAGAGTGTAGGGTATAGAGTGTATGGTATAGAGTGTATGGTATAGAGTGTAGGGTATAGAGTGTAGAGTGTAGGGTATAGAGCTTAGGGTGTAGAGTGTAGGGTATAGAGTGTAGAGTTTAGGGTATAGAGTGTGGGGCATAGAGTGTATGGTATACAGTGTAGAGTGTAGGGTATAGAGTGTATAGTGTAGGGTATAGAGTGTAGGGTATAGAGTGTAGGGTATAGAGTGTATGGTATAGAGTGTAGGGTATAAAGTGTAGAGGGTAGGGTATAGAGTGTAGGGTATAGAGTGTATGGTATAGAGTGTAGAGTGTAGGGTATCGAGTGTAGGGTATAGAGTGTAGAGTGTAGGGATTAGAGTGTAGGGTATAGAGTGTAGAGTGTAGGGTATAGAGTGTAGGGTATAGAGTGTAGAGTGTAGGGTATAGTGTGTAGGGTATAGAGTGTAGGGTGTAGGATATAGAGTGTAGGCTATAGAGTGTAGGCTATATAGTGTAGGCTATAGAGTGTAGAGTATAGAGTGTAGGGTATAGAGTGTAGGGTATAGAATGTAGAGTGTAAAGTGTAGGGTATAGAGTGTAGTGTATAGAGTGTATGTTATAGAGTGTAGGGTATAGAGTGTAGAGTGTAAGGTATAGAGTGTAGTGTATAGAGTGTATGTTATAGAGTGTAGGGTGTAGAGTGTAGGGTATAGAGTGTAGGGTATAGAGTGTAGGGTATAGAGTGTAGGGTATACAGTGTATGGTATAGAGTGTAGGGTATAGAGTGTAGGGTGTAGGATATAGAGTGTAGGCTATAGAGTGTAGGCTATATAGTGTAGGCTATAGAGTGTAGAGTATAGAGTGTAGGGTATAGAGTGTAGGGTATAGAATGTAGAGTGTAAAGTGTAGGGTATAGAGTGTAGGGTATACAGTGTATGGTATAGCGTTTAGGGTATAGAGTGTAGAGTGTAGGGTATAGAGTGTAGGGTATAGAGTGTGGGGTATAGAGTGTAGGGTAGAGATTGTAGGGTATAGGGTATAGAGTGTATGGTGTAGAGTGTAAGGTATAGAGTGTATAGTGTAGGGTATAGTGTGTAGGGAATAGAGTGTAGGTTATAGAGTGTAGGGTGTAGAGTGTAGGGTATAGAGTGTATGGTATAGAGTGTAGGGTGTAGAGTGTATGGTATAGAGTGTAGGGTATAGAGTGTAGTGTATAGAGTGTAGTGTATAGAGTGTAGGGTATAGAGTGTAGGGTATAGAGTGTAGAGTGTAGGGTATAGAGTGTATGCTGTAGAGTGTATGGTGTAGAGTGTATGGTATAGAGTGTAGGGTATAGAGTGTAGAGTGTACAGTATAGAGTGTAGGGTATAGAGTGTAGGGTATAGAGTGTATGTTATAGGGTTTAGAGTGTAAAGTGTCGGGTATAGAGTTTAGAGTGTAGGGTATAGAGTGTAGGGTATAGAGTGTAAGGTATAGAGTGTAGGGTGTAGAGTGTAGGGTATAGAGTGTAGGGTATAGAGTGTATGGTATAGAGTGTAGGGTATAGAGTGTATGGTATAGAGTGTAGAGTATAGAGTGTAGATTGTAGGGATTAGAGTGTAGGGTATAGAGTGTAGAGTGTAGGGTATAGAGTGTAGGGTATAGAGTGTAGAGTGTAGGGATTAGATTGTAGGGTATAGAGTGTAGGGTATAGAGTGTATGGTATATAGTGTAGGGTATACAGTGTAGAGTGTATGGTATAGAGTGTAGGGTATAAAGTGTAGAGTGTAGGGTATAGAGTGTATGGTATAGAGTGTAGGGTGTAGAGTGTATGGTATAGAGTGTAGAGTGTAGGGCATAGAGTGTAGGGTATAGAGTGTAGGGTATAGAGTGTAGAGTGTAGGGTATAGAGTGTAGGGTACAGAGTGCAGAGTGTAGGGTATAGAGTGTAGGGTATATAGTGTAGAGTGTAGGGTATAGAGTGTAAAGTGTAGGGTATAGAGTGTAGGGTATAGAGTGTAGGGTGTAGAGTGTAGAGTGTAGGGTATAGAGTGTAGGGTATAGAGTGTAGGGTATAGAGTGTAGGGTATAGAGTGTAGAGTGTAGGGTATAGAGTGTAGGGTATAGAGTGTAGGGTATAGAGTGTAGGGTATAGAGTGTAGGGTATAGAGTGTAGGGTATAGAGTGTAGAGTGTAGGGTATACTGTAGGGTATAGAGTGTAGGGTATAGAGTGTAGGGTATAGAGTTTAGAGTGTAGGGTATAGAGTGTAGGGTATAGAGTGTAAGGTATAGAGTGTAGAGTGTAGGGTATAGAGTGTAGGGTATAGAGTGTAGGGTATAGAGTGTAGGGTATAGAGTGTAGGGTATAGAGTGTAGAGTGTAGGGTACAGAGTGCAGGGTGTAGAGGGTAGGGTATAGAGTGTAGAGTGTAGGTTGTAGAGTGTAGGGTATAGAGTGTAGGGTGTAGAGTGTAGGGTGTAGGGTATAGAGTGTAGGGTATAGAGTGTAGGGTATAGAGTGTAGGGTGTAGAGTGTAGAGTGTAGGGTGTAGAGTGTAGGGTATAGAGTGTAGGGTATAGAGTGTAGGGTATAGAGTGTAGGGTGTAGGGATTAGAGTGTAGGGTGTAGAGTGTATGGTATAGAGTGTAGGGTATAGAGTGTAGGGTATAGAGTGTAGGGTATAGAGTGTATGTTATAGAGTGTAGGGTATAGAGTGTAGAGTGTAGGGTATAGAGTTTAGAGTGTAGGGTATAGAGTGTAGGGTATAGAGTGTAGGGTATAGAGTGTAGGGTATAGAGTGTAGGGTATAGGGTGTAGGGTATAGAGTGTAGGGTATAGAGTGTAGGGTAAAGAGTGTAGACTGTAGGGTATAGAGTGTAGGGTACAGAGTGTAGGGTGTAGAGTGTAGGGTGTAGAGTGTAGGGTGTAGAGTGTAGCGTATAGAGTGTAGGGTATAGAGTGTAGGGTATAGAGTGTAGGGTATAGAGTGTAGGGTGTAGAGTGTAGGGTGTAGAGTGTAGGGTATAGAGTGTAGGGTATAGAGTGTAGGGTATAGAGTGTAGGGTATAGATTGTAGGGTATAGGGTATAGAGTGTATGGTGTAGAGTGTAAGGTATAGAGTGTATAGTGTAGGGTATAGAGTGTAGGGTATAGAGTGTAGGTTATAGAGTGTAGGGTATAGAGTGTAGAGTGTAGGGTATAGAGTGTATGGTATAGAGTGTAGGGTGTAGAGTGTATGGTATAGAGTGTAGGGTATAGAGTGTAGTGTATAGAGTGTAGTGTATAGAGTGTAGGGTAGAGTGTAGGGTATAGAGTGTAGAGTGTAGGGTATAGAGTGTATGCTGTAGAGTGTATGGTGTAGAGTGTATGGTATAGAGTGTAGGGTATAGAGTGTAGAGTGTACGGTATAGAGTGTAGGGTATAGAGTGTAGGGTATAGAGTGTATGTTATAGGGTATAGAGTGTAGAGTGTAGGGTATAGAGTTTAGAGTGTAGGGTATAGAGTGTAGGGTATAGAGTGTAAGGTATAGAGTGTAGGGTGTAGAGTGTAGGGTATAGAGTGTAGGGTATAGAGTGTATGGTATAGAGTGTAGGGTATAGAGTGTAGAGTGTAGGGTATAGAGTGTAGGGTATAGAGTGTGGGGTATAGAGTGTAGGGTATAGATTGTAGGGTATAGGGTATAGAGTGTATGGTGTAGAGTGTAAGGTATAGAGTGTATAGTGTAGGGTATAGAGTGTAGGGTATAGAGTGTAGGTTATAGAGTGTAGGGTATAGAGTGTAGAGTGTAGGGTATAGAGTGTATGGTATAGAGTGTAGGGTGTAGAGTGTATGGTATAGAGTGTAGGGTATAGAGTGTAGTGTATAAAGTGTAGTGTATAGAGTGTAGGGTATAGAGTGTAGGGTATAGAGTGTAGAGTGTAGGGTATAGAGTGTATGCTGTAGAGTGTATGGTGTAGAGTGTATGGTATAGAGTGTAGGGTATAGAGTGTAGAGTGTACGGTTTAGAGTGTAGGGTATAGAGTGTAGGGTATAGAGTGTATGTTATAGGGTATAGAGTGTAGAGTGTAGGGTATAGAGTTTAGAGTGTAGGGTATAGAGTGTAGGGTATAGAGTGTAGGGTATAGAGTGTAAGGTATAGAGTGTAGGGTGTAGAGTGTAGGGTATAGAGTGTAGGGTATAGAGTGTATGGTATAGAGTGTAGGGTATAGCGTGTATGGTATAGAGTGTAGGGTATAGAGTGTAGAGTGTAGGGTATAGAGTGTAGGGTATAGAGTGTAGAGTGTAGGGTATAGAGTGTAGGGTATAGAGTGTAGGGTGTAGAGTGTAGGGTGTAGAGTGTAGGGATTAGAGTGTAGGGTATAGAGTGTAGAGTGTAGGGTATAGAGTGTAGGGTATAGAGTGTAGAGTGTAGGTATTAGATTGTAGGGTATAGAGTGTAGGGTATAGAGTGTATGGTATAGAGTGTAGGGTATACAGTGTAGAGTGTATGGTATAGAGTGTAGGGTATAAAGTGTAGAGTGTAGGGTATAAAGTGTATGGTATAGAGTGTAGGGTGTAGAGTGTATGGTATAGAGTGTAGAGTGTAGGGTATAGAGTGTAGGGTATAGAGTGTAGGGTATAGAGTGTAGAGTGTAGGGTATAGAGTGTAGGGTACAGAGTGCAGAGTGTAGGGTATAGAGTGTAGGGTATATAGTGTAGAGTGTAGGGTATAGAGTGTAAATTGTAGGGTATAGAGTGTAGGGTATAGAGTGTAGGGTATAGAGTGTAGGGTATAGAGTGTAGAGTGTAGGGTATAGAGTGTAGGGTATAGAGTGTAGGGTATAGAGTGTAGGGTATAGAGTGTAGGGTATAGAGTGTAGAGTGTAGGGTATAGAGTGTAGGGTATAGAGTGTAGGGTATAGAGTGTAGGGTATAGAGTTTAGAGTGTAGGGTATAGAGTGTAGGGTATAGAGTGTAGGGTATAGAGTGTAGGGTATCGAGTGTAGGGTATAGAGTGTAGGGTAAAGAGTGTAGAGTGTAGGGTACAGAGTGCAGGGTGTAGAGGGTAGGGTATAGAGTGTAGAGTGTAGGGTGTAGAGTGTAGGGTATAGAGTGTAGGGTGTAGAGTGTAGGGTGTAGGGTATAGAGTGTAGGGTATAGAGTGCAGGGCATAGAGTGTAGGGTGTAGAGTGTAGGGTATAGAGTGTAGGGTATAGAGTGTATGGTATAGAGTGTAGGGTATAGCGTGTATGGTATAGAGTGTAGGGTATAGAGTGTAGAGTGTAGGGTATAGAGTGTAGGGTATAGAGTGTATGGTATAGAGTGTAGGGTATAGCGTGTATGGTATAGAGTGTAGGGTATAGAGTGTAGAGTGTAGGGTATAGAGTGTAGGGTATAGAGTGTAGAGTGTAGGGTATAGAGTGTAGGGTATAGAGTGTAGAGTGTAGGTATTAGATTGTAGGGTATAGAGTGTAGGGTATAGAGTGTATGGTATAGAGTGTAGGGTATACAGTGTAGAGTGTATGGTATAGAGTGTAGGGTATAAAGTGTAGAGTGTAGGGTATAAAGTGTATGGTATAGAGTGTAGGGTGTAGAGTGTATGGTATAGAGTGTAGAGTGTAGGGTATAGAGTGTAGGGTATAGAGTGTAGGGTATAGAGTGTAGAGTGTAGGGTATAGAGTGTAGGGTACAGAGTGCAGAGTGTAGGGTATAGAGTGTAGGGTATATAGTGTAGAGTGTAGGGTATAGAGTGTAAATTGTAGGGTATAGAGTGTAGGGTATAGAGTGTAGGGTATAGAGTGTAGGGTATAGAGTGTAGAGTGTAGGGTATAGAGTGTAGGGTATAGAGTGTAGGGTATAGAGTGTAGGGTATAGAGTGTAGGGTATAGAGTGTAGAGTGTAGGGTATAGAGTGTAGGGTATAGAGTGTAGGGTATAGAGTGTAGGGTATAGAGTTTAGAGTGTAGGGTATAGAGTGTAGGGTATAGAGTGTAGGGTATAGAGTGTAGGGTATCGAGTGTAGGGTATAGAGTGTAGGGTAAAGAGTGTAGAGTGTAGGGTACAGAGTGCAGGGTGTAGAGGGTAGGGTATAGAGTGTAGAGTGTAGGGTGTAGAGTGTAGGGTATAGAGTGTAGGGTGTAGAGTGTAGGGTGTAGGGT
Organism: Ranitomeya imitator; assembly: GCF_032444005.1. NCBI lineage: Eukaryota > Metazoa > Chordata > Amphibia > Anura > Dendrobatidae > Ranitomeya > Ranitomeya imitator. Next base: position 406,469 of record NW_027194293.1, read on the forward strand.
ATAGAGTGTAGGGTATAGAGTGCAGGGCATAGAGTGTAGGGTGTAGAGTGTAGGGTATAGAGTGTAGGGTATAGAGTGTATGGTATAGAGTGTAGGGTATAGCGTGTATGGTATAGAGTGTAGGGTATAGAGTGTAGAGTGTAGGGTATAGAGTGTAGGGTATAGAGTGTATGGTATAGAGTGTAGGGTATAGCGTGTATGGTATAGAGTGTAGGGTATAGAGTGTAGAGTGTAGGGTATAGAGTGTAGGGTATAGAGTGTAGAGTGTAGGGTATAGAGTGTAGGGTATAGAGTGTAGGGTGTAGAGTGTAGGGTGTAGAGTGTAGGGATTAGAGTGTAGGGTATAGAGTGTAGGGTATAGAGTGTAGAGTGTAGGGATTAGATTGTAGGGTATAGAGTGTAGGGTATAGAGTGTATGGTATAGAGTGTAGGGTATACAGTGTAGAGTGTATGGTATAGAGTGTAGGGTATAAAGTGTAGAGTGTAGGGTATAGAGTGTATGGTATAGAGTGTAGGGTGTAGAGTGTATGGTATAGAGTGTAGAGTGTAGGGTATAGAGTGTAGGGTATAGAGTGTAGGGTATAGAGTGTAGAGTGTAGGGTATAGAGTGTAGGGTACAGAGTGCAGAGTGTAGGGTATAGAGTGTAGGGTATATAGTGTAGAGTGTAGGGTATAGAGTGTAAAGTGTAGGGTATAGAGTGTAGGGTATAGAGTGTAGGGTATAGAGTGTAGAGTGTAGGGTATAGAGTGTAGGGTATAGAGTGTAGGGTATAGAGTGTAGGGTATAGAGTGTAGAGTGTAGGGTATAGAGTGTAGGGTATAGAGTGTAGGGTATAGAGTGTAGGGTATAGAGTGTAGAGTGTAGGGTATAGAGTGTAGGGTATAGAGTGTAGGGTATAGAGTTTAGAGTGTAGGGTATAGATTGTAGGGTATAGAGTGTAGGGTATAGAGTGTAGGGTATCGAGTATAGGGTATAGAGTGTAGGGTAAAGAGTGTAGAGTGTAGAGTACAGAGTGCAGGGTGTAGAGGGTAGGGTATAGAGTGTATAGTGTAGGGTGTAGAGTGTAGGGTATAGAGTGTAGGGTGTAGAGTGTAGGGTGTAGGGTATAGAGTGTAGGGTAAAGAGTGCAGGGTATAGAGTGTAGGGTGTAGAGTGTAGAGTGTAGGGTGTAGAGTGTAGGGTATAGAGTGTAGGGTATAGAGTGTAGGGTATAGAGTGTAGGGTGTAGGGATTAGAGTGTAGGGTGTATAGTGTATGGTATAGAGTGTAGGGTATAGAGTGTAGGGTATAGAGTGTATGTTATAGAGTGTAGGGTATAGAGTGTAGGGTATAGAGTGTAGGGTATAGAGTGTGGGGTATAGAGTGTAGGGTATAGATTGTAGGGTATAGGGTATAGAGTGTATGGTGTAGAGTTTAAGGTATAGAGTGTATAGTGTAGGGTATAGAGTGTAGGGTATAGAGTGTAGGTTATAGAGTGTAGGGTATAGAGTGTAGAGTGTAGGGTATAGAGTGTATGGTATAGAGTGTAGGGTGTAGAGTGTATGGTATAGAGTGTAGGGTATAGAGTGTAGTGTATAGAGTGTAGTGTATAGAGTGTAGGGTATAGAGTGTAGGGTATAGAGTGTAGAGTGTAGGGTATAGAGTGTATGCTGTAGAGTGTATGGTGTAGAGTGTATGGTATAGAGTGTAGGGTATAGAGTGTAGAGTGTACGGTACAGAGTGTAGGGTATAGAGTGTAGGGTATAGAGTGTATGTTATAGGGTATAGAGTGTAGAGTGTAGGGTATAGAGTTTAGAGTGTAGGGTATAGAGTGTAGGGTATAGAGTGTAGGGTATAGAGTGTAAGGTATAGAGTGTAGGGTGTAGAGTGTAGGGTATAGAGTGTAGGGTATAGAGTGTAGGGTATGGAGTGTAGAGTGTAGGGTATAGAGTGTAGGGTATAGAGTGTAGAGTGTAGGGTATAGAGTGTAGGGTATAGAGTGTAGGGTGTAGAGTGTAGGGTATAGAGTGTAGAGTGTAGGGTATAGAGTGTAGGGTATAGAGTGTAGAGTGTAGGGATTAGATTGTAGGGTATAGAGTGTAGGGTATAGAGTGTATGGTATAGAGTGTAGGGTATACAGTGTAGAGTGTATGGTATAGAGTGTAGGGTATAAAGTGTAGAGTGTAGGGTATAGAGTGTATGGTATAGAGTGTAGGGTGTAGAGTGTATGGTATAGAGTGTAGAGTGTAGGGTATAGAGTGTAGGGTATAGAGTGTAGGGTATAGAGTGTAGAGTGTAGGGTATAGAGTGTAGGGTACAGAGTGCAGAGTGTAGGGTATAGAGTGTAGAATATATAGTGTAGAGTGTAGGGTATAGAGTGTAGGGTATAGAGTGTAGGGTATAGAGTGTAGGGTATAGAGTGTAGAGTGTAGGGTATAGAGTGTAGGGTATAGAGTGTAGGGTATAGAGTGTAGGGTATAGAGTGTAGAGTGTAGGGTATAGAGTGTAGGGTATAGAGTGTAGGGTATAGAGTTTAGAGTGTAGGGTATAGAGTGTAAAGTGTAGGGTATAGAGTGTAGGGTATAGAGTGTAGGGTATAGAGTGTAGGGTATAGAGTGTAGAGTGTAGGGTATAGAGTGTAGGGTATAGAGTGTAGGGTATAGAGTGTAGGGTATAGAGTGTAGGGTATAGAGTGTAGAGTGTAGGGTATAGAGTGTAGGGTATAGAGTGTAGGGTATAGAGTTTAGAGTGTAGGGTATAGAGTGTAGAGTGTAGGGTATAGAGTGTAGGGTATAGAGTGTAGGGTATAGAGTTTAGAGTGTAGGGTATAGAGTGTAGGGTATAGAGTGTAGGGTATAGAGTGTAGGGTATCGAGTGTAGGGTATAGAGTGTAGGGTAAAGAGTGTAGAGTGTAGGGTACAGAGTGCAGGGTGTAGAGGGTAGGGTATAGAGTGTATAGTGTAGGGTGTAGAGTGTAGGGTATAGAGTGTAGGGTGTAGAGTGTAGGGTGTAGGGTATAGAGTGTAGGGTATAGAGTGCAGGGTATAGAGTGTAGGGTGTAGAGTGTAGGGTATAGAGTGTAGGGTATAGAGTGTATGGTATAGAGTGTAGGGTATAGCGTGTATGGTATAGAGTGTAGGGTATAGAGTGTAGAGTGTAGGGTATAGAGTGTAGGGTATAGAGTGTATGGTATAGAGTGTAGGGTATAGCGTGTATGGTATAGAGTGTAGGGTATAGAGTGTAGAGTGTAGGGTATAGAGTGTAGGGTATAGAGTGTAGAGTGTAGGGTATAGAGTGTAGGGTATAGAGTGTAGGGTGTAGAGTGTAGGGTGTAGAGTGTAGGGATTAGAGTGTAGGGTATAGAGTGTAGGGTATAGAGTGTAGAGTGTAGGGATTAGATTGTAGGGTATAGAGTGTAGGGTATAGAGTGTATGGTATAGAGTGTAGGGTATACAGTGTAGAGTGTATGGTATAGAGTGTAGGGTATAAAGTGTAGAGTGTAGGGTATAGAGTGTATGGTATAGAGTGTAGGGTGTAGAGTGTATGGTATAGAGTGTAGAGTGTAGGGTATAGAGTGTAGGGTATAGAGTGTAGGGTATAGAGTGTAGAGTGTAGGGTATAGAGTGTAGGGTACAGAGTGCAGAGTGTAGGGTATAGAGTGTAGGGTATATAGTGTAGAGTGTAGGGTATAGAGTGTAAAGTGTAGGGTATAGAGTGTAGGGTATAGAGTGTAGGGTATAGAGTGTAGAGTGTAGGGTATAGAGTGTAGGGTATAGAGTGTAGGGTATAGAGTGTAGGGTATAGAGTGTAGAGTGTAGGGTATAGAGTGTAGGGTATAGAGTGTAGGGTATAGAGTGTAGGGTATAGAGTGTAGGGTATAGAGTGTAGGGTATAGAGTGTAGGGTATAGAGTTTAGAGTGTAGGGTATAGATTGTAGGGTATAGAGTGTAGGGTATAGAGTGTAGGGTATCGAGTATAGGGTATAGAGTGTAGGGTAAAGAGTGTAGAGTGTAGAGTACAGAGTGCAGGGTGTAGAGGGTAGGGTATAGAGTGTATAGTGTAGGGTGTAGAGTGTAGGGTATAGAGTGTAGGGTGTAGAGTGTAGGGTGTAGGGTATAGAGTGTAGGGTAAAGAGTGCAGGGTATAGAGTGTAGGGTGTAGAGTGTAGAGTGTAGGGTGTAGAGTGTAGGGTATAGAGTGTAGGGTATAGAGTGTAGGGTATAGAGTGTAGGGTGTAGGGATTAGAGTGTAGGGTGTAGAGTGTATGGTATAGAGTGTAGGGTATAGAGTGTAGGGTATAGAGTGTATGTTATAGAGTGTAGGGTATAGAGTGTAGGGTATAGAGTGTAGGGTATAGAGTGTGGGGTATAGAGTGTAGGGTATAGATTGTAGGGTATAGGGTATAGAGTGTATGGTGTAGAGTTTAAGGTATAGAGTGTATAGTGTAGGGTATAGAGTGTAGGGTATAGAGTGTAGGTTATAGAGTGTAGGGTATAGAGTGTAGAGTGTAGGGTATAGAGTGTATGGTATAGAGTGTAGGGTGTAGAGTGTATGGTATAGAGTGTAGGGTATAGAGTGTAGTGTATAGAGTGTAGTGTATAGAGTGTAGGGTATAGAGTGTAGGGTATAGAGTGTAGAGTGTAGGGTATAGAGTGTATGCTGTAGAGTGTATGGTGTAGAGTGTATGGTATAGAGTGTAGGGTATAGAGTGTAGGGTATAGAGTGTATGTTATAGGGTATAGAGTGTAGAGTGTAGGGTATAGAGTTTAGAGTGTAGGGTATAGAGTGTAGGGTATAGAGTGTAGGGTATAGAGTGTAAGGTATAGAGTGTAGGGTGTAGAGTGTAGGGTATAGAGTGTAGGGTATAGAGTGTAGGGTATGGAGTGTAGAGTGTAGGGTATAGAGTGTAGGGTATAGAGTGTAGAGTGTAGGGTATAGAGTGTAGGGTATAGAGTGTAGGGTGTAGAGTGTAGGGTATAGAGTGTAGAGTGTAGGGTATAGAGTGTAGGGTATAGAGTGTAGAGTGTAGGGATTAGATTGTAGGGTATAGAGTGTAGGGTATAGAGTGTATGGTATAGAGTGTAGGGTATACAGTGTAGAGTGTATGGTATAGAGTGTAGGGTATAAAGTGTAGAGTGTAGGGTATAGAGTGTATGGTATAGAGTGTAGGGTGTAGAGTGTATGGTATAGAGTGTAGAGTGTAGGGTATAGAGTGTAGGGTATAGAGTGTAGAGTGTAGGGTATAGAGTGTAGGGTACAGAGTGCAGAGTGTAGGGTATAGAGTGTAGAATATATAGTGTAGAGTGTAGGGTATAGAGTGTAGGGTATAGAGTGTAGGGTATAGAGTGTAGGGTATAGAGTGTAGAGTGTAGGGTATAGAGTGTAGGGTATAGAGTGTAGGGTATAGAGTGTAGGGTATAGAGTGTAGGGTATAGAGTGTAGAGTGTAGGGTATAGAGTGTAGGGTATAGAGTGTAGGGTATAGAGTTTAGAGTGTAGGGTATAGAGTGTAAAGTGTAGGGTATAGAGTGTAGGGTATAGAGTGTAGGGTATAGAGTGTAGGGTATAGAGTGTAGAGTGTAGGGTATAGAGTGTAGGGTATAGAGTGTAGGGTATAGAGTGTAGGGTATAGAGTGTAGAGTGTAGGGTATAGAGTGTAGGGTATAGAGTGTAGGGTATAGAGTTTAGAGTGTAGGGTATAGAGTGTAGAGTGTAGGGTATAGAGTGTAGGGTATAGAGTGTAGGGTATAGAGTTTAGAGTGTAGGGTATAGAGTGTAGGGTATAGAGTGTAGGGTATAGAGTGTAGGGTATCGAGTGTAGGGTATAGAGTGTAGGGTAAAGAGTGTAGAGTGTAGGGTACAGAGTGCAGGGTGTAGAGGGTAGGGTATAGAGTGTATAGTGTAGGGTGTAGAGTGTAGGGTATAGAGTGTAGGGTGTAGAGTGTAGGGTGTAGGGTATAGAGTGTAGGGTATAGAGTGCAGGGTATAGAGTGTAGGGTGTAGAGTGTAGGGTATAGAGTGTAGGGTATAGAGTGTATGGTATAGAGTGTAGGGTATAGCGTGTATGGTATAGAGTGTAGGGTATAGAGTGTAGAGTGTAGGGTATAGAGTGTAGGGTATAGAGTGTAGAGTGTAGGGTATAGAGTGTAGGGTATAGAGTGTAGGGTGTAGAGTGTAGGGTGTAGAGTGTAGGGATTAGAGTGTAGGGTATAGAGTGTAGAGTGTAGGGTATAGAGTGTAGGGTATAGAGTGTAGAGTGTAGGGATTAGATTGTAGGGTATAGAGTGTAGGGTATAGAGTGTATGGTATAGAGTGTAGGGTATACAGTGTAGAGTGTATGGTATAGAGTGTAGGGTATAAAGTGTAGAGTGTAGGGTATAGAGTGTATGGTATAGAGTGTAGGGTGTAGAGTGTATGGTATAGAGTGTAGAGTGTAGGGTATAGAGTGTAGGGTATAGAGTGTAGGGTATAGAGTGTAGAGTGTAGGGTATAGAGTGTAGGGTACAGAGTGCAGAGTGTAGGGTATAGAGTGTAGGGTATATAGTGTAGAGTGTAGGGTATAGAGTGTAAAGTGTAGGGTATAGAGTGCAGGGTATAGAGTGTAGGGTATAGAGTGTAGAGTGTAGGGTATAGAGTGTAGGGTATAGAGTGTAGGGTATAGAGTGTAGGGTATAGAGTGTAGGGTATAGAGTGTAGGGTATAGAGTGTAGGGTATAGAGTGTAGGGTATAGAGTGTAGAGTGTAGGGTATAGAGTGTAGGGTATAGAGTGTAGGGTATAGAGTGTAGGGTATAGAGTTTAGAGTGTAGGGTATAGATTGTAGGGTATAGAGTGTAGGGTATAGAGTGTAGGGTATCGAGTATAGGGTATAGAGTGTAGGGTAAAGAGTGTAGAGTGTAGAGTACAGAGTGCAGGGTGTAGAGGGTAGGGTATAGAGTGTATAGTGTAGGGTGTAGAGTGTAGGGTATAGAGTGTAGGGTGTAGAGTGTAGGGTGTAGGGTATAGAGTGTAGGGTATAGAGTGCAGGGTATAGAGTGTAGGGTATATAGTGTAGAGTGTAGGGTATAGAGTGTAAAGTGTAGGGTATAGAGTGTAGGGTATAGAGTGTAGGGTATAGAGTGTAGAGTGTAGGGTATAGAGTGTAGGGTATAGAGTGTAGGGTATAGAGTGTAGGGTATAGAGTGTAGAGTGTGGGGTATAGAGTGTAGGATATAGAGTGCAGGGTATAGAGTGTAGGGTATAGAGTGTAGGGTATAGAGTGTAGAGTGTAGGGTATAGAGTGTAGGGTATAGAGTGTAGGGTATAGAGTGTAGGGTATAGAGTTTAGAGTGTAGGGTATAGATTGTAGGGTATAGAGTATAGGGTATAGAGTGTAGGGTATCGAGTATAGGGTATAGAGTGTAGGGTAAAGAGTGTAGAGTGTAGAGTACAGAGTGCAGGGTGTAGAGGGTAGGGTATAGAGTGTATAGTGTAGGGTGTAGAGTGTAGGGTATAGAGTGTAGGGTGTAGAGTGTAGGGTGTAGGGTATAGAGTGTAGGGTATAGAGTGCAGGGTATAGAGTGTAGGGTGTAGAGTGTAGAGTGTAGGGTGTAGAGTGTAGGGTATAGATTGTAGGTTATAGAGTGTAAGGTATAGAGTGTAGGGTGTAGGGATTAGAGTGTAGGGTGTAGAGTGTATGGTATAGAGTGTAGGGTATAGAGTGTAGGGTATAGAATGTATGTTATAGAGTGTAGGGTATAGAGTGTAGGGTGTAGGGTATAGAGTTTAGAGTGTAGGGTATAGAGTGTAGGGTATAGAGTGTAGGGTATAGAGTGTAGGGTATAGAGTGTAGGGTAGAGGGTGTACGGTATAGAGTGTAGAGTGTAGGGTATAGAGTGTAGGGTATAGAGTGTAGGGTATAGAGTGTAGGGTAGAGGGTGTACGGTATAGAGTGTAGAGTGTAGGGTATAGAGTGTAGGGTATAGAGTGTAGAGTGTAGGGATTAGAGTGTAGGGTATAGAGTGTAGAGTGTAGGGTATAGAGCGTAGGGTATAGAGTGTAGAGTGTAGGGATTAGAGTGTAGGGTATAGAGTGTAGAGTGTAGGGTATAGAGTGTAGGGTATAGAGTGTAGAGTGTAGGGATTAGATTGTAGGGTATAGATTGTAGGGTATAGAGTGTATGGTATAGAGTGTAGGGTATACAGTGTAGAGTGTATGGTATAGAGTGTAGGGTATAAAGTGTAGAGTGTAGGGTATAGAGTGTATGGTATAGAGTGTAGGGTGTAGAGTGTATGGTATAGAGTGTATAGTGTAGGGTATAGAGTGTAGGGTATAGAGTGTAGGGTATAGAGTGTAGAGTGTAGGGTATAGAGTGTAGGGTACAGAGTGCAGAGTGTAGGGTATAGAGTTTAGGGTATATAGTGTAGAGTGTAGGGTATAGAGTGTAAAGTGTAGGGTATAGAGTGTAGGGTATAGAGTGTAGGGTATAGAGTGTAGAGTGTAGGGTATAGAGTGTAGGGTATAGAGTGTAGGGTATAGAGTGTAGAGTGTAGGGTATAGAGTGTAGGGTATAGAGTGTAGGGTATAGAGTGTAGGGTATAGAGTGTAGAGTGTAGGGTATATAGTGTAGGGTATAGAGTGTAGGGTATAGAGTGTAGGGTATAGAGTGTAGGGTATAGAGTTTAGAGTGTAGGGTATAGATTGTAGGGTATAGAGTGTAGGGTATAGAGTGTAGGGTATCGAGTATAGGGTATAGAGTGTAGGGTAAAGAGTGTAGAGTGTAGAGTACAGAGTGCAGGGTGTAGAGGGTAGGGTATAGAGTGTATAGTGTAGGGTGTAGAGTGTAGGGTATAGAGTGTAGGGTGTAGAGTGTAGGGTGTAGGGTATAGAGTGTAGGGTATAGAGTGCAGGGTATAGAGTGTAGGGTATATAGTGTAAAGTGTAGGGTATAGAGTGTAAAGTGTAGGGTATAGAGTGTAGGGTATAGAGTGTAGGGTATAGAGTGTAGAGTGTAGGGTATAGAGAGTAGGGTATAGAGTGTAGGGTATAGAGTGTAGGGTATAGAGTGTAGAGTGTAGGGTATAGAGTGTAGGGTATAGAGTGTAGGGTATAGAGTGTAGGGTATAGAGTGTAGAGTGTAGGGTATAGAGTGTAGGGTATAGAGTGTAGGGTATAGAGTGTAGGGTATAGAGTTTAGAGTGTAGGATATAGATTGTAGGGTATAGAGTGTAGGGTATAGAGTGTAGGGTATCGAGTATAGGGTATAGAGTGTAGGGTAAAGAGTGTAGAGTGTAGAGTACAGAGTGCAGGGTGTAGAGGGTAGGGTATAGAGTGTATAGTGTAGGGTGTAGAGTGTAGGGTATAGAGTGTAGGGTGTAGAGTGTAGGGTGTAGGGTATAGAGTGTAGGGTATAGAGTGCAGGGTATAGAGTGTAGGGTGTAGAGTGTAGAGTGTAGGGTGTAGAGTGTAGGGTATAGAGTGTAGGTTATAGAGTGTAAGGTATAGAGTGTAGGGTGTAGGGATTAGAGTGTAGGGTGTAGAGTGTAGGGTGTAGGGTATAGAGTGTAGGGTATAGAGTGCAGGGTATAGAGTGTAGGGTATATAGTGTAAAGTGTAGGGTATAGAGTGTAAAGTGTAGGGTATAGAGTGTAGGGTATAGAGTGTAGGGTATAGAGGGTAGAGTGTAGGGTATAGAGAGTAGGGTATAGAGTGTAGGGTATAGAGTGTAGGGTATAGAGTGTAGAGTGTAGGGTATAGAGTGTAGGGTATAGAGTGTAGGGTATAGAGTGTAGGGTATAGAGTGTAGAGTGTAGGGTATAGAGTGTAGGGTATAGAGTGTAGGGTATAGAGTGTAGGGTATAGAGTTTAGAGTGTAGGATATAGATTGTAGGGTATAGAGTGTAGGGTATAGAGTGTAGGGTATCGAGTATAGGGTATAGAGTGTAGGGTAAAGAGTGTAGAGTGTAGAGTACAGAGTGCAGGGTGTAGAGGGTAGGGTATAGAGTGTATAGTGTAGGGTGTAGAGTGTAGGGTATAGAGTGTAGGGTGTAGAGTGTAGGGTGTAGGGTATAGAGTGTAGGGTATAGAGTGCAGGGTATAGAGTGTAGGGTGTAGAGTGTAGAGTGTAGGGTGTAGAGTGTAGGGTATAGAGTGTAGGTTATAGAGTGTAAGGTATAGAGTGTAGGGTGTAGGGATTAGAGTGTAGGGTGTAGAGTGTATGGTATAGAGTGTAGGGTATAGAGTGTAGGGTATAGAATGTATGTTATAGAGTGTAGGGTATAGAGTGTAGAGTGTAGGGTATAGAGTTTAGAGTGTAGGGTATAGAGTGTAGGGTATAGAGTGTAGGGTATAGAGTGTAGGGTATAGAGTGTAGGGTAGAGGGTGTACGGTATAGAGTGTAGGGTATAGAGTGTAGGGTATAGAGTGTAGGGTAAAGAGTGTAGAGTGTAGGGTATAGAGTGTAGGGTACAGAGTGTAGGGTGTAGAGTGTAGGGTGTAGAGTGTAGGGTGTAGAGTGTAGGGTATAGAGTGTAGGGTATAGAGTGTAGGGTATAGAGTGTAGGGTATAGAGTGTAGGGTGTAGAGTGTAGGGTGTAGAGTGTAGGGTATAGAGTGTAGGGTATAGAGTGTAGGGTATAGAGTGTAGGGTATAGAGTGTAGGGTGTAGAGTGTAGGGTGTAGAGTGTAGGGTATAGAGTGTAGGGAGTAGAGTGTAGGGTATAGAGTGTAGAGTGTAGGGTATAGAGTGTAGAGGGTAGGGAGTAGAGTGTAGAGTGTAGGGTATAGAGTGTAGAGTGTAGAGTGTAGGGTATAGAGTGTAGGGTATAGAGTGTAGGGTATAGAGTGTAGGGTGTAGAGTGTAGGGTATAGAGTGCAGGTTGTAGAGTGTAGGGTATAGAGTGTAGGGTGTAGAGTGTAGGGTATAGAGTGTATAGTGTAGGGTATAGAGTGTAGGGTATAGAGTGTAGGGTATAGAGTGTATCGTGTAGGGTATAGAGTGTATGCTATAGAGTGTATGGTGTAGAGTGTATGGTGTAGAGTGTATGGTGTAGAGTGTAGGGTATAGAGTGTAGGGTATAGAGTGTATGGTATAGAGTGTAGAGTGTAGGGTATAGAGTGTAGGGTATAGAGTGTAGAGTGTAGGGATTAGAGTGTAGGGTATAGAGTGTAGGGTATAGAGTGTAGAGTGTAGGGTATAGAGTGTAGGGTATAGAGTGTAGAGTGTAGGGTATAGAGTGTAGGGTATAGAGTGTAGGGTGTAGGATATAGAGTGTAGGCTATCGAGTGTAGGCTATAGAGTGTAGGCTATAGAGTGTAGAGTATAGAGTGTAGGGTATAGAGTGCAGGGTATAGAATGTAGAGTGTAAAGTGTAGGGTATAGAGTGTAGTGTATAGAGTGTATGTTATAGAGTGTAGGGTATAGAGTGTAGAGTGTAAGGTATAGAGTGTAGTGTATAGAGTGTATGTTATAGAGTGTAGGGTGTAGAGTGTAGAGTGCAGGGTATAGAGTGTAGGGTATAGAGTGTAGGGTATAGAGTGTAGGGTATACAGTGTATGGTATAGAGTGTAGGGTATAGAGTGTAGAGTGTAGGGTATAGAGTGTAGGGTATAGAGTGTGGGGTATAGAGTGTAGGGTATAGATTGTAGGGTATAGGGTATAGAGTGTATGGTGTAGAGTGTAAGGTATAGAGTGTATAGTGTAGGGTATAGAGTGTAGGGTATAGAGTGTAGGTTATAGAGTGTAGGGTATAGAGTGTAGAGTGTAGGGTATAGAGTGTATGGTATAGAGTGTAGGGTGTAGAGTGTATGGTATAGAGTGTAGGGTATAGAGTGTAGTGTATAGAGTGTAGTGTATAGAGTGTAGGGTATAGAGTGCAGGGTATAGAGTGTAGAGTGTAGGGTATAGAGTGTATGCTGTAGAGTGTATGGTGTAGAGTGTATGGTATAGAGTGTAGGGTATAGAGTGTAGAGTGTACGGTATAGAGTGTAGGGTATAGAGTGTAGGGTATAGAGTGTATGTTATAGGGTATAGAGTGTAGAGTGTAGGGTATAGAGTTTAGAGTGTAGGGTATAGAGTGTAGGGTATAGAGTGTAAGGTATAGAGTGTAGGGTGTAGAGTGTAGGGTATAGAGTGTAGGGTATAGAGTGTATGGTATAGAGTGTAGGGTATAGCGTGTATGGTATAGAGTGTAGGGTAAAGAGTGTAGAGTGTAGGGTATAGAGTGTAGGGTATAGAGTGTAGAGTGTAGGGTATAGAGTGTAGGGTATAGAGTGTAGGGTGTAGAGTGTAGGGTGTAGAGTGTAGGGATTAGAGTGTAGGGTATAGAGTGTAGAGTGTAGGGTTTAGAGTGTAGGGTATAGAGTGTAGAGTGTAGGGATTAGATTGTAGGGTATAGAGTGTAGGGTATAGAGTGTATGGTATAGAGTGTAGGGTATACAGTGTAGAGTGTATGGTATAGAGTGTAGGGTATAAAGTGTAGAGTGTAGGGTATAGAGTGTATGGTATAGAGTGTAGGGTGTAGAGTGTATGGTATAGAGTGTAGAGTGTAGGGTATAGAGTGTAGGGTGTAGAGTGTAGGGTATAGAGTGTAGGGTGTAGAGTGTAGGGTGTAGGGTATAGAGTGTAGGGTATAGAGTGCAGGGTATAGAGTGTAGGGTGTAGAGTGTAGAGTGTAGGGTGTAGAGTGTAGGGTATAGAGTGTAGGTTATAGAGTGTAAGGTATAGAGTGTAGGGTGTAGGGATTAGAGTGTAGGGTGTAGAGTGTATGGTATAGAGTGTAGGGTATAGAGTGTAGGGTATAGAATGTATGTTATAGAGTGTAGGGTATAGAGTGTAGAGTGTAGGGTATAGAGTTTAGAGTGTAGGGTATAGAGTGTAGGGTATAGAGTGTAGGGTATAGAGTGTAGGGTATAGAGTGTAGGGTAGAGGGTGTACGGTATAGAGTGTAGGGTATAGAGTGTAGGGTAAAGAGTGTAGAGTGTATTGTATAGAGTGTAGGGTACAGAGTGTAGGGTGTAGAGTGTAGGGTGTAGAGTGTAGGGTGTAGAGTGTAGCGTATAGAGTGTAGGGTATAGAGTGTAGGGTATAGAGTGTAGGGTATAGAGTGTAGGGTATAGAGTGTAGGGTGTAGAGTGTAGGGTGTAGAGTGTAGGGTATAGAGTGTAGGGTATAGAGTGTAGGGTATAGAGTGTAGGGTGTAGAGTGTAGGGTGTAGAGTGTAGGGTATAGAGTGTAGGGAGTAGAGTGTAGGGTATAGAGTGTAGAGTGTAGGGTATAGAGTGTAGAGTGTAGGGAGTAGAGTGTAGAGTGTAGGGTATAGAGTGTAGAGTGTAGGGTGTAGGGTATAGAGTGTAGGGTATAGAGTGTAGGGTGTAGAGTGTAGGGTATAGAGTGTAGACTGTAGGGTATAGAGTGTAGGGTATAGAGTGTAGGGTATAGAGTGTAGGGTGTAGAGTGTAGGGTATGGAGTGCAGGTTGTAGAGTGTAGGGTATAGAGTGTAGGGTGTAGAGTGTAGGGTATAGAGTGTATAGTGTAGGGTATAGAGTGTAGGGTATAGAGTGTAGGGTATAGAGTGTATCGTGTAGGGTATAGAGTGTATGCTATAGAGTGTATGGTGTAGAGTGTATGGTGTAGAGTGTATGGTGTAGAGTGTAGGGTATAGAGTGTAGGGTATAGAGTGTATGGTATAGAGTGTAGAGTGTAGGGTATAGAGTGTAGGGTATAGAGTGTAGAGTGTAGGGATTAGAGTGTAGGGTATAGAGTGTAGGGTATAGAGTGTAGAGTGTAGGGTATAGAGTGTAGGGTATAGAGTGTAGAGTGTAGGGTATAGAGTGTAGGGTATAGAGTGTAGGGTGTAGGATATAGAGTGTAGGCTATCGAGTGTAGGCTATAGAGTGTAGGCTATAGAGTGTAGAGTATAGAGTGTAGGGTATAGAGTGTAGGGTATAGAATGTAGAGTGTAAAGTGTAGGGTATAGAGTGTAGTGTATAGAGTGTATGTTATAGAGTGTAGAGTATAGAGTGTAGAGTGTAAGGTATAGAGTGTAGTGTATAGAGTGTATGTTATAGAGTGTAGGGTGTAGAGTGTAGAGTGTAGGGTATAGAGTGTAGGGTATAGAGTGTAGGGTATAGAGTGTAGGGTATACAGTGTATGGTATAGAGTGTAGGGTATAGAGTGTAGAGTGTAGGGTATAGAGTGTAGGGTATAGAGTGTGGGGTATAGAGTGTAGGGTATAGATTGTAGGGTATAGGGTATAGAGTGTATGGTGTAGAGTGTAAGGTATAGAGTGTATAGTGTAGGGTATAGAGTGTAGGGTATAGAGTGTAGGTTATAGAGTGTAGGGTATAGAGTGTAGAGTGTAGGGTATAGAGTGTATGGTATAGAGTGTAGGGTGTAGAGTGTATGGTATAGAGTGTAGGGTATAGAGTGTAGTGTATAGAGTGTAGTGTATAGAGTGTAGGGTATAGAGTGTAGGGTATAGAGTGTAGAGTGTAGGGTATAGAGTGTATGCTGTAGAGTGTATGGTGTAGAGTGTATGGTATAGAGTGTAGGGTATAGAGTGTAGAGTGTACGGTATAGAGTGTAGGGTATAGAGTGTAGGGTATAGAGTGTATGTTATAGGGTATAGAGTGTAGAGTGTAGGGTATAGAGTTTAGAGTGTAGGGTATAGAGTGTAGGGTATAGAGTGTAAGGTATAGAGTGTAGGGTGTAGAGTGTAGGGTATAGAGTGTAGGGTATAGAGTGTATGGTATAGAGTGTAGGGTATAGCGTGTATGGTATAGAGTGTAGGGTATAGAGTGTAGAGTGTAGGGAGTAGAGTGTAGAGTGTAGGGTATAGAGTGTAGAGTGTAGAGTGTAGGGTATAGAGTGTATGGTATAGAGTGTAGGGTATAGAGTGTAGAGTGTAGGGAGTAGAGTGTAGAGTGTAGGGTATAGAGTGTAGAGTGTAGAGTGTAGGGTATAGAGTGTAGGGTATAGAGTGTAGGGTATAGAGTGTAGGGTGTAGAGTGTAGGGTATAGAGTGCAGGTTGTAGAGTGTAGGGTATAGAGTGTAGGGTGTAGAGTGTAGGGTATAGAGTGTATAGTGTAGGGTATAGAGTGTAGGGTATAGAGTGTAGGGTATAGAGTGTATCGTGTAGGGTATAGAGTGTATGCTATAGAGTGTATGGTGTAGAGTGTATGGTGTAGAGTGTATGGTGTAGAGTGTAGGGTATAGAGTGTAGGGTATAGAGTGTATGGTATAGAGTGTAGAGTGTAGGGTATAGAGTGTAGGGTATAGAGTGTAGAGTGTAGGGATTAGAGTGTAGGGTATAGAGTGTAGGGTATAGAGTGTAGAGTGTAGGGTATAGAGTGTAGGGTATAGAGTGTAGAGTGTAGGGTATAGAGTGTAGGGTATAGAGTGTAGGGTGTAGGATATAGAGTGTAGGCTATCGAGTGTAGGCTATAGAGTGTAGGCTATAGAGTGTAGAGTATAGAGTGTAGGGTATAGAGTGCAGGGTATAGAATGTAGAGTGTAAAGTGTAGGGTATAGAGTGTAGTGTATAGAGTGTATGTTATAGAGTGTAAGGTATAGAGTGTAGAGTGTAAGGTATAGAGTGTAGTGTATAGAGTGTATGTTATAGAGTGTAGGGTGTAGAGTGTAGAGTGCAGGGTATAGAGTGTAGGGTATAGAGTGTAGGGTATAGAGTGTAGGGTATACAGTGTATGGTATAGAGTGTAGGGTATAGAGTGTAGAGTGTAGGGTATAGAGTGTAGGGTATAGAGTGTGGGGTATAGAGTGTAGGGTATAGATTGTAGGGTATAGGGTATAGAGTGTATGGTGTAGAGTGTAAGGTATAGAGTGTATAGTGTAGGCTATAGAGTGTAGGGTATAGAGTGTAGGTTATAGAGTGTAGGGTATAGAGTGTAGAGTGTAGGGTATAGAGTGTATGCTGTAGAGTGTATGGTGTAGAGTGTATGGTATAGAGTGTAGGGTATAGAGTGTAGAGTGTACGGTATAGAGTGTAGGGTATAGAGTGTAGGGTATAGAGTGTATGTTATAGGGTATAGAGTGTAGAGTGTAGGGTATAGAGTTTAGAGTGTAGGGTATAGAGTGTAGGGTATAGAGTGTAAGGTATAGAGTGTAGGGTGTAGAGTGTAGGGTATAGAGTGTAGGGTATAGAGTGTATGGTATAGAGTGTAGGGTATAGCGTGTATGGTATAGAGTGTAGGGTATAGAGTGTAGAGTGTAGGGAGTAGAGTGTAGAGTGTAGGGTATAGAGTGTAGAGTGTAGAGTGTAGGGTATAGAGTGTATGGTATAGAGTGTAGGGTATAGAGTGTAGAGTGTAGGGAGTAGAGTGTAGAGTGTAGGGTATAGAGTGTAGAGTGTAGAGTGTAGGGTATAGAGTGTAGGGTATAGAGTGTAGGGTATAGAGTGTAGGGTGTAGAGTGTAGGGTATAGAGTGCAGGTTGTAGAGTGTAGGGTATAGAGTGTAGGGTGTAGAGTGTAGGGTATAGAGTGTATAGTGTAGGGTATAGAGTGTAGGGTATAGAGTGTAGGGTATAGAGTGTATCGTGTAGGGTATAGAGTGTATGCTATAGAGTGTATGGTGTAGAGTGTATGGTGTAGAGTGTATGGTGTAGAGTGTAGGGTATAGAGTGTAGGGTATAGAGTGTATGGTATAGAGTGTAGAGTGTAGGGTATAGAGTGTAGGGTATAGAGTGTAGAGTGTAGGGATTAGAGTGTAGGGTATAGAGTGTAGGGTATAGAGTGTAGAGTGTAGGGTATAGAGTGTAGGGTATAGAGTGTAGAGTGTAGGGTATAGAGTGTAGGGTATAGAGTGTAGGGTGTAGGATATAGAGTGTAGGCTATCGAGTGTAGGCTATAGAGTGTAGGCTATAGAGTGTAGAGTATAGAGTGTAGGGTATAGAGTGCAGGGTATAGAATGTAGAGTGTAAAGTGTAGGGTATAGAGTGTAGTGTATAGAGTGTATGTTATAGAGTGTAAGGTATAGAGTGTAGAGTGTAAGGTATAGAGTGTAGTGTATAGAGTGTATGTTATAGAGTGTAGGGTGTAGAGTGTAGAGTGCAGGGTATAGAGTGTAGGGTATAGAGTGTAGGGTATAGAGTGTAGGGTATACAGTGTATGGTATAGAGTGTAGGGTATAGAGTGTAGAGTGTAGGGTATAGAGTGTAGGGTATAGAGTGTGGGGTATAGAGTGTAGGGTATAGATTGTAGGGTATAGGGTATAGAGTGTATGGTGTAGAGTGTAAGGTATAGAGTGTATAGTGTAGGCTATAGAGTGTAGGGTATAGAGTGTAGGTTATAGAGTGTAGGGTATAGAGTGTAGAGTGTAGGGTATAGAGTGTATGGTATAGAGTGTAGGGTGTAGAGTGTATGGTATAGAGTGTAGGGTATAGAGTGTAGTGTATAGAGTGTAGTGTATAGAGTGTAGGGTATAGAGTGTAGGGTATAGAGTGTAGAGTGTAGGGTATAGAGTGTATGCTGTAGAGTGTATGGTGTAGAGTGTATGGTATAGAGTGTAGGGTATAGAGTGTAGAGTGTACGGTATAGAGTGTAGGGTATAGAGTGTAGGGTATAGAGTGTATGTTATAGGGTATAGAGTGTAGAGTGTAGGGTATAGAGTTTAGAGTGTAGGGTATAGAGTGTAGGGTATAGAGTGTAAGGTATAGAGTGTAGGGTGTAGAGTGTAGGGTATAGAGTGTAGGGTATAGAGTGTATGGTATAGAGTGTAGGGTATAGCGTGTATGGTATAGAGTGTAGGGTAAAGAGTGTAGAGTGTAGGGTATAGAGTGTAGGGTATAGAGTGTAGAGTGTAGGGTATAGAGTGTAGGGTATAGAGTGTAGGGTGTAGAGTGTAGGGTGTAGAGTGTAGGGATTAGAGTGTAGGGTATAGAGTGTAGAGTGTAGGGTTTAGAGTGTAGGGTATAGAGTGTAGAGTGTAGGGATTAGATTGTAGGGTATAGAGTGTAGGGTATAGAGTGTATGGTATAGAGTGTAGGGTATACAGTGTAGAGTGTATGGTATAGAGTGTAGGGTATAAAGTGTAGAGTGTAGGGTATAGAGTGTATGGTATAGAGTGTAGGGTGTAGAGTGTATGGTATAGAGTGTAGAGTGTAGGGTATAGAGTGTAGGGTGTAGAGTGTAGGGTATAGAGTGTAGGGTGTAGAGTGTAGGGTGTAGGGTATAGAGTGTAGGGTATAGAGTGCAGGGTATAGAGTGTAGGGTGTAGAGTGTAGAGTGTAGGGTGTAGAGTGTAGGGTATAGAGTGTAGGTTATAGAGTGTAAGGTATAGAGTGTAGGGTGTAGGGATTAGAGTGTAGGGTGTAGAGTGTATGGTATAGAGTGTAGGGTATAGAGTGTAGGGTATAGAATGTATGTTATAGAGTGTAGGGTATAGAGTGTAGAGTGTAGGGTATAGAGTTTAGAGTGTAGGGTATAGAGTGTAGGGTATAGAGTGTAGGGTATAGAGTGTAGGGTATAGAGTGTAGGGTAGAGGGTGTACGGTATAGAGTGTAGGGTATAGAGTGTAGGGTAAAGAGTGTAGAGTGTATTGTATAGAGTGTAGGGTACAGAGTGTAGGGTGTAGAGTGTAGGGTGTAGAGTGTAGGGTGTAGAGTGTAGCGTATAGAGTGTAGGGTATAGAGTGTAGGGTATAGAGTGTAGGGTATAGAGTGTAGGGTATAGAGTGTAGGGTGTAGAGTGTAGGGTGTAGAGTGTAGGGTATAGAGTGTAGGGTATAGAGTGTAGGGTATAGAGTGTAGGGTATAGAGTGTAGGGTGTAGAGTGTAGGGTGTAGAGTGTAGGGTATAGAGTGTAGGGAGTAGAGTGTAGGGTATAGAGTGTAGAGTGTAGGGTATAGAGTGTAGAGTGTAGGGAGTAGAGTGTAGAGTGTAGGGTATAGAGTGTAGAGTGTAGGGTGTAGGGTATAGAGTGTAGGGTATAGAGTGTAGGGTGTAGAGTGTAGGGTATAGAGTGTAGACTGTAGGGTATAGAGTGTAGGGTATAGAGTGTAGGGTATAGAGTGTAGGGTGTAGAGTGTAGGGTATGGAGTGCAGGTTGTAGAGTGTAGGGTATAGAGTGTAGGGTGTAGAGTGTAGGGTATAGAGTGTATAGTGTAGGGTATAGAGTGTAGGGTATAGAGTGTAGGGTATAGAGTGTATCGTGTAGGGTATAGAGTGTATGCTATAGAGTGTATGGTGTAGAGTGTATGGTGTAGAGTGTATGGTGTAGAGTGTAGGGTATAGAGTGTAGGGTATAGAGTGTATGGTATAGAGTGTAGAGTGTAGGGTATAGAGTGTAGGGTATAGAGTGTAGAGTGTAGGGATTAGAGTGTAGGGTATAGAGTGTAGGGTATAGAGTGTAGAGTGTAGGGTATAGAGTGTAGGGTATAGAGTGTAGAGTGTAGGGTATAGAGTGTAGGGTATAGAGTGTAGGGTGTAGGATATAGAGTGTAGGCTATCGAGTGTAGGCTATAGAGTGTAGGCTATAGAGTGTAGAGTATAGAGTGTAGGGTATAGAGTGTAGGGTATAGAATGTAGAGTGTAAAGTGTAGGGTATAGAGTGTAGTGTATAGAGTGTATGTTATAGAGTGTAGAGTATAGAGTGTAGAGTGTAAGGTATAGAGTGTAGTGTATAGAGTGTATGTTATAGAGTGTAGGGTGTAGAGTGTAGAGTGTAGGGTATAGAGTGTAGGGTATAGAGTGTAGGGTATAGAGTGTAGGGTATACAGTGTATGGTATAGAGTGTAGGGTATAGAGTGTAGAGTGTAGGGTATAGAGTGTAGGGTATAGAGTGTGGGGTATAGAGTGTAGGGTATAGATTGTAGGGTATAGGGTATAGAGTGTATGGTGTAGAGTGTAAGGTATAGAGTGTATAGTGTAGGGTATAGAGTGTAGGGTATAGAGTGTAGGTTATAGAGTGTAGGGTATAGAGTGTAGAGTGTAGGGTATAGAGTGTATGGTATAGAGTGTAGGGTGTAGAGTGTATGGTATAGAGTGTAGGGTATAGAGTGTAGTGTATAGAGTGTAGTGTATAGAGTGTAGGGTATAGAGTGTAGGGTATAGAGTGTAGAGTGTAGGGTATAGAGTGTATGCTGTAGAGTGTATGGTGTAGAGTGTATGGTATAGAGTGTAGGGTATAGAGTGTAGAGTGTACGGTATAGAGTGTAGGGTATAGAGTGTAGGGTATAGAGTGTATGTTATAGGGTATAGAGTGTAGAGTGTAGGGTATAGAGTTTAGAGTGTAGGGTATAGAGTGTAGGGTATAGAGTGTAAGGTATAGAGTGTAGGGTGTAGAGTGTAGGGTATAGAGTGTAGGGTATAGAGTGTATGGTATAGAGTGTAGGGTATAGCGTGTATGGTATAGAGTGTAGGGTATAGAGTGTAGAGTGTAGGGTATAGAGTGTAGGGTATAGAGTGTAGAGTGTAGGGTATAGAGTGTAGGGTATAGAGTGTAGGGTGTAGAGTGTAGGGTGTAGAGTGTAGGGATTAGAGTGTAGGGTATAGAGTGTAGAGTGTAGGGTTTAGAGTGTAGGGTATAGAGTGTAGAGTGTAGGGATTAGATTGTAGGGTATAGAGTGTAGGGTATAGAGTGTATGGTATAGAGTGTAGGGTATACAGTGTAGAGTGTATGGTATAGAGTGTAAGGTATAAAGTGTAGAGTGTAGGGTATAGAGTGTATGGTATAGAGTGTAGGGTGTAGAGTGTATGGTATAGAGTGTAGAGTGTAGGGTATAGAGTGTAGAGTGTATGGTATAGAGTGTAGGGTATAGAGTGTAGGGTATAGAGTGTAGGGTATAGAGTGTAGAGTGTAGGGTATAGAGTGTAGGGTATAGAGTGTAGGGTATAGAGTGTAAGGTATAGAGTGTAGGGTATAGAGTGTAGAGTGTAGGGTATAGAGTGTAGGGTATAGAGTGTAGGGTATAGAGTGTAACATAGTAACATAGTAACATAGTTAGTAAGGCCGAAAAAAGACATTTGTCCATCCAGTTCAGCCTATATTCCATCATAATAAATCCCCAGATCTACGTCCTTCTACAGAACCTAATAATTGTATGATACAATATTGTTCTGCTCCAGGAAGACATCCAGGCCTCTCTTGAACCCCTCGACTGAGTTCGCCATCACCACCTCCTCAGGCAAGCAATTCCAGATTCTCACTGCCCTAACAGTAAAGAATCCTCTTCTATGTTGGTGGAAAAACCTTCTCTCCTCCAGACGCAAAGAATGCCCCCTTGTGCCCGTCACCTTCCTTGGTATAAACAGATCCTCAGCGAGATATTTGTATTGTCCCCTTATATACTTATACATGATTATTAGATCGCCCCTCAGTCGTCTTTTTTCTAGACTAAATAATCCTAATTTCGCTAATCTATCTGGGTATTGTAGTTCTCCCATCCCCTTTATTAATTTTGTTGCCCTCCTTTGTACTCTCTCTAGTTCCATTATATCCTTCCTGAGCACCGGTGCCCAAAACTGGACACAGTACTCCATGTGCGGTCTAACTAGGGATTTGTACAGAGGCAGTATAATGCTCTCATCATGTGTATCCAGACCTCTTTTAATGCACCCCTAAAAGAGGTCTGGATACACATGATGAGAGCATTATACTGCCTCTGTACAAATCCCTAGTTAGACCGCACATGGAGTACTGTGTCCAGTTTTGGGCACCGGTGCTCAGGAAGGATATAATGGAACTAGAGAGAGTACAAAGGAGGGCAACAAAATTAATGTAGGGTAAGAGTGTAGGGTATAGAGTGTAGGGTATAGAGTGTAGAGTGTAGGGTATAGAGTGTAGGGTACAGAGTGCAGAGTGTAGGGTATAGAGTGTAGGGTATATAGTGTAGAGTGTGGGGTAAAGAGTGTAAAGTGTAGGGTATAGAGTGTAGGGTATAGAGTGTAGGGTATAGAGTGTAGAGTGTATGGTATAGAGTGTAGGGTATAGAGTGTAGGGTATAGAGTGTAGAGTGTAGGGTATAGAGTGTAGGGTATAGAGTGTAGGGTAAAGAGTGTAGAGTGTAGGGTACAGAGTGCAGGGTGTAGAGGGTAGGGTATAGAGTGTAGAGTGTAGGGTGTAGAGTGTAGGGTATAGAGTGTAGGGTGTAGAGTGTATGGTGTAGGGTATAGAGTGTAGGGTATAGAGTGCAGGGTATAGAGTGTAGGGTGTAGAGTGTAGAGTGTAGGGTGTAGAGTGTAGGGTATAGAGTGTAGGGTATAGAGTGTAGGGTATAGAGTGTAGGGTGTAGGGATTAGAGTGTAGGGTGTAGAGTGTATGGTATAGAGTGTAGGGTATAGAGTGTAGGGTATAGAGTGTATGTTATAGAGTGTAGGGTATAGAGTGTAGAGTGTAGGGTATAGAGTGTAGGGTATAGAGTGTAGGGTATAGAGTGTAGGGTATAGAGTGTAGGGTATAGGGTGCAGGGTATAGAGTGTAGGGTATAGAGTGTAGGGTAAAGAGTGTAGAGTGTAGGGTATAGAGTGTAGGGTACAGAGTGTAGGGTGTAGAGTGTAGGGTGTAGAGTGTAGGGTGTAGAGTGTAGCGTATAGAGTGTAGGGTATAGAGTGTAGGGTATAGAGTGTAGGGTATAGAGTGTAGGGTATAGAGTGTAGGGTGTAGAGTGTAGGGTATAGAGTGTAGGGTATAGAGTGTAGGGTATAGAGTGTAGGGTATAGAGTGTAGGGTGTAGAGTGTAGGGTGTAGAGTGTAGGGTATAGAGTGTAGGGAGTAGAGTGTAGGGTATAGAGTGTAGAGTGTAGGGTATAGAGTGTAGAGTGTAGGGAGTAGAGTGTAGAGTGTAGGGTATAGAGTGTAGAGTGTAGGGTGTAGGGTATAGAGTGTAGGGTATAGAGTGTAGGGTGTAGAGTGTAGGGTATAGAGTGTAGAGTGTAGGGTATAGAGTGTAGGGTACAGAGTGCAGAGTGTAGGGTATAGAGTGTAGGGTATATAGTGTAGAGTGTAGGGTATAGAGTGTAAAGTGTAGGGTATAGAGTGTAGGGTATAGAGTGTAGGGTATAGAGTGTAGAGTGTAGGGTATAGAGTGTAGGGTATAGAGTGTAGGGTATAGAGTGTATGGTATAGAGTGTAGAGTGTAGGGTATAGAGTGTAGGGTATAGAGTGTAGAGTGTAGGGATTAGAGTGTAGGGTATAGAGTGTAGGGTATAGAGTGTAGAGTGTAGGGTATAGAGTGTAGGGTATAGAGTGTAGAGTGTAGGGTATAGAGTGTAGGGTATAGAGTGTAGTGTGATATGTTTTCAGGTATCTCCTATACTAATAGAGCCACATGCTCACCGGTTTGCCACATGATGTAGGCCTATGGACTGAACAAGAAACCACCAAAAATTTTAACCAGTCATCGTTCTCACAACACTGAGGACCAGTCATTCGAAATGACTTCTCCATGCATTTTATGCATTGGTAAAAGCACTATGATGAAAAGTGTGATATGTTTTCAGGTATCTCCTATACTAATAGAGCCACATGCTCACCGGTTTGCCACATGTTGTAGGCCTATGGACTGAACAAGAAACCACCAAAAATTTTAACCAGTCATCGTTCTCACAACACAGAGGACCAGTCATTCGAAATGACTTCTCCATGCATTTTATGCATTGGTAAAAGCACTATGATGAAAAGTGTGATATGTTTTCAGGTATCTCCTATACTAATAGAGCCACATGCTCACCGGTTTGCCACATGTTGTAGGCCTATGGACTGAACAAGAAACCACCAAAAATTTTAACCAGTCATCGTTCTCACAACACTGAGGACCAGTCATTCGAAATGACTTCTCCATGCATTTTATGCATTGGTAAAAGCACTATGATGAAAAGTGTGATATGTTTTCAGGTATCTCCTATACTAATAGAGCCACATGCTCACCGGTTTGCCACATGATGTAGGCTAATGGACTGAACAAGAAACCACCAAAAATTTTAACCAGTCATCGTTCTCACAACACTGAGGACCAGTCATTCGAAATGACTTCTCCATGCATTTTATGCATTGGTAAAAGCACTATGATGAAAAGTGTGATATGTTTTCAGGTATCTCCTATACTAATAGAGCCACATGCTCACCGGTTTGCCACATGTTGTAGGCCTATGGATTGAACAAGAAACCACCAAAAATTTTAACCAGTCATCGTTCTCACAACACTGAGGACCAGTCATTCGAAATGACTTCTCCATGCATTTTATGCATTGGTAAAAGCACTATGATGAAAAGTGTGATATGTTTTCAGGTATCTCCTATACTAATAGAGCCACATGCTCACCGGTTTGCCACATGATGTAGGCTAATGGACTGAACAAGAAACCACCAAAAATTTTAACCAGTCATCGTTCTCACAACACTGAGGACCAGTCATTCGAAATGACTTCTCCATGCATTTTATGCATTGGTAAAAGCACTATGATGAAAAGTGTGATATGTTTTCAGGTATCTCCTATACTAATAGAGCCACATGCTCACCGGTTTGCCACATGATGTAGGCCTATGGACTGAACAAGAAACCACCAAAAATTTTAACCAGTCATCGTTCTCACAACACTGAGGACCAGTCATTCGAAATGACTTCTCCATGCATTTTATGCATTGGTAAAAGCACTATGATGAAAAGTGTGATATGTTTTCAGGTATCTCCTATACTAATAGAGCCACATGCTCACCGGTTTGCCACATGATGTAGGCCTATGGACTGAACAAGAAACCACCAAAAATTTTAACCAGTCATCGTTCTCACAACACTGAGGACCAGTCATTCGAAATGACTTCTCCATGCATTTTATGCATTGGTAAAAGCACTATGATGAAAAGTGTGATATGTTTTCAGGTATCTCCTATACTAATAGAGCCACATGCTCACCGGTTTGCCACATGATGTAGGCCTATGGACTGAACAAGAAACCACCAAAAATTTTAACCAGTCATCGTTCTCACAACACTGAGGACCAGTCATTCGAAATGACTTCTCCATGCATTTTATGCATTGGTAAAAGCACTGTGATGAAAAGTGTGATATGTTTTCAGGTATCTCCTATACTAATAGAGAAGTCAGTTTGAATGACTGGTCCTCAGTGTTGTGAGAACGATGACTGGTTAAAATTTTTGGTGGTTTCTTGTTCAGTCCATTAGCCTACATCATGTGGCAAACCGGTGAGCATGTGACTCTATTAGTATAGGAGATACCTGAAAACATATCACACTTTTCATCATAGTGCTTTTACCAATGCATAAAATGCATGGAGAAGTCATTTCGAATGACTGGTCCTCAGTGTTGTGAGAACAATGACTGGTTAAAATTTTTGATGGTTTCTTGTTCAGTCCATAGGCCTACATCATGTGGCAAACCGGTGAGCATGTGGCTCTATTAGTATAGGAGATACCTGAAAACATATCACACTTTTCATCATAGTGCTTTTACCAATGCATAAAATGCATGGAGAAGTCATTTCGAATGACTGGTCCTCAGTGTTGTGAGAACGATGACTGGTTAAAATTTTTGGTGGTTTCTTGTTCAGTCCATAGGTCTACATCATGTGGCAAACCGGTGAGCATGTGGCTCTATTAGTATAGGAGATACCTGAAAATATATCACACTTTTCATCATAGTGCTTTTACCAATGCATAAAATGACTGGAGAAGTCATTTCGAATGACTGGTCCTCAGTGTTGTGAGAACGATGACTGGTTAAAATTTTTGGTGGTTTCTTGTTCAGTCCATAGGCCTACATCATGTGGCAAACCGGTGAGCATGTGGCTCTATTAGTATAGGAGATACCTGAAAACATATCACACTTTTCATCA
This sequence comes from Ranitomeya imitator, assembly GCF_032444005.1. Taxonomy (NCBI): domain Eukaryota; kingdom Metazoa; phylum Chordata; class Amphibia; order Anura; family Dendrobatidae; genus Ranitomeya; species Ranitomeya imitator. Next base: position 432,232 of record NW_027194293.1, read on the forward strand.
TAGTGCTTTTACCAATGCATAAAATGCATGGAGAAGTCATTTCGAATGACTGGTCCTCAGTGTTGTGAGAACGATGACTGGTTAAAATTTTTGGTGGTTTCTTGTTCAGTCCATAGGCCTACATCATGTGGCAAACCGGTGAGCATGTGGCTCTATTAGTATAGGAGATACCTGAAAACATATCACACTTTTCATCATAGTGCTTTTACCAATGCATAAAATGCATGGAGAAGTCATTTCGAATGACTGGTCCTCAGTGTTGTGAGAACGATGACTGGTTAGAATTTTTGGTGGTTTCTTGTTCAGTCCATAGGCCTACATCATGTGGCAAACCGGTGAGCATGTGGCTCTATTAGTATAGGAGATACCTGAAAACATATCACACTTTTCATCATAGTGCTTTTACCAATGCATAAAATGCATGGAGAAGTCATTTCGAATGACTGGTCCTCAGTGTTGTGAGAACGATGACTGGTTAAAATTTTTGGTGGTTTCTTGTTCAGTCCATTAGCCTACATCATGTGGCAAACCGGTGAGCATGTGGCTCTATTAGTATAGGAGATACCTGAAAACATATCACACTTTTCATCATAGTGCTTTTACCAATGCATAAAATGCATGGAGAAGTCATTTCGAATGACTGGTCCTCAGTGTTGTGATAACGATGACTGGTTAAAATTTTTGGTGGTTTCTTGTTCAGTCCATAGGCCTACATCATGTGGCAAACCGGTGAGCATGTGGCTCTATTAGTATAGGAGATACCTGAAAACATATCACACTTTTCATCATAGTGCTTTTACCAATGCATAAAATGCATGGAGAAGTCATTTCGAATGACTGGTCCTCAGTGTTGTGAGAACGATGACTGGTTAAAATTTTTGGTGGTTTCTTGTTCAGTCCATAGGCCTACATCATGTGGCAAACCGGTGAGCATGTGGCTCTATTAGTATAGGAGATACCTGAAAACATATCACACTTTTCATCATAGTGCTTTTACCAATGCATAAAATGCATGGAGAAGTCATTTCGAATGACTGGTCCTCAGTGTTGTGAGAACGATGACTGGTTAAAATTTTTGGTGGTTTCTTGTTCAGTCCATAGGCCTACATCATGTGGCAAACCGGTGAGCATGTGGCTCTATTAGTATAGGAGATACCTGAAAACATATCACACTTTTCATCATAGTGCTTTTACCAATGCATAAAATGCATGGAGAAGTCATTTCGAATGACTGGTCCTCAGTGTTGTGAGAACGATGACTGGTTAAAATTTTTGGTGGTTTCTTGTTCAGTCCATAGGCCTACATCATGTGGGAAACCGGTGAGCATGTGGCTCTATTAGTATAGGAGATACCTGAAAACATATCACACTTTTCATCATAGTGCTTTTACCAATGCATAAAATGCCTGGAGAAGACATTTCGAATGACTGGTCCTCAGTGTTGTGAGAACGATGACTGGTTAAAATTTTTGGTGGTTTCTTGTTCAGTCCATAGGCCTACATCATGTGGCAAACCGGTGAGCATGTGGCTCTATTAGTATAGGAGATACCTGAAAACATATCACACTTTTCATCATAGTGCTTTTATCAATGCATAAAATGCATGGAGAAGTCATTTCGAATGACTGGTCCTCAGTGTTGTGAGAACGATGACTGGTTAAAATTTTTGGTGGTTTCTTGTTCAGTCCATAGGCCTACATCATGTGGCAAACCGGTGAGCATGTGGCTCTATTAGTATAGGAGATACCTGAAAACATATCACACTTTTCATCAGTGCTTTTACCAATGCATAAAATGCATGGAGAAGTCATTTCGAATGACTGGTCCTCAGTGTTGTGAGAACGATGACTGGTTAAAATTTTTGGTGGTTTCTTGTTCAGTCCATAGGCCTACATCATGTGGCAAACCGGAGAGCATGTGGCTCTATTAGTATAGGAGATACCTGAAAACATATCACACTTTTCATCATAGTGCTTTTACCAATGCATAAAATGCATGGAGTAGTCATTTCGAATTACTGGTCCTCAGTGTTGTGAGAACGATGACTGGTTAAAATTTTTGGTGGTTTCTTGTTCAGTCCATAGGCCTACATCATGTGGCAAACCGGTGAGCATGTGGCTCTATTAGTATAGGAGATACCTGAAAACATATCACACTTTTCATCATAGTGCTTTTACCAATGAATAAAATGCATGGAGAAGTCATTTCGAATGACTGGTCCTCAGTGTTGTGAGAACGATGACTGGTTAAAATTTTTGGTGGTTTCTTGTTCAGTCCATTAGCCTACATCATGTGGCAAACCGGTGAGCATGTGACTCTATTAGTATAGGAGATACCTGAAAACATATCACACTTTTCATCATAGTGCTTTTACCAATGCATAAAATGCATGGAGAAGTCATTTCGAATGACTGGTCCTCAGTGTTGTGAGAACGATGGCTGGTTAAAATTTTTGGTGGTTTCTTGTTCAGTCCATAGGCCTACATCATGTGGCAAACCGGTGAGCATGTGGCTCTATTAGTATAGGAGATACCTGAAAACATATCACACTTTTCATCATAGTGCTTTTACCAATGCATAAAATGCATGGAGAAGTCATTTCGAATGACTGGCCCTCAGTGTTGTGAGAACGATGACTGGTTAAAATTTTTGGTGGTTTCTTGTTCAGTCCATTAGCCTACATCATGTGGCAAACCGGTGAGCATGTGGCTCTATTAGTATAGGAGATACCTGAAAACATATCACACTTTTCATCATAGTGCTTTTACCAATGCATAAAATGCATGGAGAAGTCATTTCGAATGACTGGTCCTCAGTGTTGTGAGAACGATGACTGGTTAAAATTTTTGGTGGTTTCTTGTTCAGTCCATAGGCCTACATCATGTGGCAAACCGGTGAGCATGTGGCTCTATTAATATAGGAGATACCTGAAAACATATCACACTTTTCATCATAGTGCTTTTATCAATGCATAAAATGCATGGAGAAGTCATTTCGAATGACTGGTCCTCAGTGTTGTGAGAACGATGACTGGTTAAAATTTTTGGTGGTTTCTTGTTCAGTCCATAGGCCTACATCATGTGGCAAACCGGTGAGCATGTGGCTCTATTAGTATAGGAGATACCTGAAAACATATCACACTTTTCATCATAGTGCTTTTACCAATGCATAAAATGCATGGAGAAGTCATTTCGAATGACTGGTCCTCAGTGTTGTGAGAACGATGGCTGGTTAAAATTTTTGGTGGTTTCTTGTTCAGTCCATAGGCCTACATCATGTGGCAAACCGGTGAGCATGTGGCTCTATTAGTATAAGAGATACCTGAAAACATATCACACTTTTCATCATAGTGCTTTTACCAATGCATAAAATGCATGGAGAAGTCATTTCGAATGACTGGCCCTCAGTGTTGTGAGAACGATGACTGGTTAAAATTTTTGGTGGTTTCTTGTTCAGTCCATTAGCCTACATCATGTGGCAAACCGGTGAGCATGTGACTCTATTAGTATAGGAGATACCTGAAAACATATCACACTTTTCATCATAGTGCTTTTACCAATGCATAAAATGCATGGAGAAGTCATTTCGAATGACTGGTCCTCAGTGTTGTGAGAACGATGGCTGGTTAAAATTTTTGGTGGTTTCTTGTTCAGTCCATAGGCCTACATCATGTGGCAAACCGGTGAGCATGTGGCTCTATTAGTATAAGAGATATTAATAGAGCCACATGCTCACCGGTTTGCCACATGATGTAGGCCTATGGACTGAACAAGAAACCACCAAAAATTTTAACCAGTCATCGTTCTCACAACACTGAGGACCAGTCATTCGAAATGACTTCTCCATGCATTTTATGCATTGGTAAAAGCACTATGATGAAAAGTGTGATATGTTTTCAGGTATCTCCTATACTAATAGAGTCACATGCTCACCGGTTTGCCACATGATGTAGGCTAATGGACTGAACAAGAAACCACCAAAAATTTTAACCAGTCATCGTTCTCACAACACTGAGGGCCAGTCATTCGAAATGACTTCTCCATGCATTTTATGCATTGGTAAAAGCACTATGATGAAAAGTGTGATATGTTTTCAGGTATCTCCTATACTAATAGAGCCACATGCTCACCGGTTTGCCACATGATGTAGGCCTATGGACTGAACAAGAAACCACCAAAAATTTTAACCAGTCATCGTTCTCACAACACTGAGGACCAGTAATTCGAAATGACTACTCCATGCATTTTATGCATTGGTAAAAGCACTATGATGAAAAGTGTGATATGTTTTCAGGTATCTCCTATACTAATAGAGCCACATGCTCACCGGTTTGCCACATGATGTAGGCCTATGGACTGAACAAGAAACCACCAAAAATTTTAACCAGTCATCGTTCTCACAACACTGAGGACCAGTCATTCGAAATGACTTCTCCATGCATTTTATGCATTGGTAAAAGCACTGATGAAAAGTGTGATATGTTTTCAGGTATCTCCTATACTAATAGAGCCACATGCTCACCGGTGTGCCACATGATGTAGGCCTATGGACTGAACAAGAAACCACCAAAAATTTTAACCAGTCATCGTTCTCACAACACTGAGGACCAGTCATTCGAAATGACTTCTCCATGCATTTTATGCATTGGTAAAAGCACTATGATGAAAAGTGTGATATGTTTTCAGGTATCTCCTATACTAATAGAGCCACATGCTCACCGGTTTGCCACATGATGTAGGCTAATGGACTGAACAAGAAACCACCAAAAATTTTAACCAGTCATCGTTCTCACAACACTGAGGGCCAGTCATTCGAAATGACTTCTCCATGCATTTTATGCATTGGTAAAAGCACTATGATGAAAAGTGTGATATGTTTTCAGGTATCTCCTATACTAATAGAGCCACATGCTCACCGGTTTGCCACATGATGTAGGCCTATGGACTGAACAAGAAACCACCAAAAATTTTAACCAGTCATCGTTCTCACAACACTGAGGACCAGTCATTCGAAATGACTTCTCCATGCATTTTATGCATTGATAAAAGCACTATGATGAAAAGTGTGATATGTTTTCAGGTATCTCCTATATTAATAGAGCCACATGCTCACCGGTTTGCCACATGATGTAGGCCTATGGACTGAACAAGAAACCACCAAAAATTTTAACCAGTCATCGTTCTCACAACACTGAGGACCAGTCATTCGAAATGACTTCTCCATGCATTTTATGCATTGGTAAAAGCACTATGATGAAAAGTGTGATATGTTTTCAGGTATCTCCTATACTAATAGAGCCACATGCTCACCGGTTTGCCACATGATGTAGGCTAATGGACTGAACAAGAAACCACCAAAAATTTTAACCAGTCATCGTTCTCACAACACTGAGGGCCAGTCATTCGAAATGACTTCTCCATGCATTTTATGCATTGGTAAAAGCACTATGATGAAAAGTGTGATATGTTTTCAGGTATCTCCTATACTAATAGAGCCACATGCTCACCGGTTTGCCACATGATGTAGGCCTATGGACTGAACAAGAAACCACCAAAAATTTTAACCAGCCATCGTTCTCACAACACTGAGGACCAGTCATTCGAAATGACTTCTCCATGCATTTTATGCATTGGTAAAAGCACTATGATGAAAAGTGTGATATGTTTTCAGGTATCTCCTATACTAATAGAGTCACATGCTCACCGGTTTGCCACATGATGTAGGCTAATGGACTGAACAAGAAACCACCAAAAATTTTAACCAGTCATCGTTCTCACAACACTGAGGACCAGTCATTCGAAATGACTTCTCCATGCATTTTATGCATTGGTAAAAGCACTATGATGAAAAGTGTGATATGTTTTCAGGTATCTCCTATACTAATAGAGCCACATGCTCACCGGTTTGCCACATGATGTAGGCCTATGGACTGAACAAGAAACCACCAAAAATTTTAACCAGTCATCGTTCTCACAACACTGAGGACCAGTAATTCGAAATGACTACTCCATGCATTTTATGCATTGGTAAAAGCACTATGATGAAAAGTGTGATATGTTTTCAGGTATCTCCTATACTAATAGAGCCACATGCTCACCGGTTTGCCACATGATGTAGGCTAATGGACTGAACAAGAAACCACCAAAAATTTTAACCAGTCATCGTTCTCACAACACTGAGGGCCAGTCATTCGAAATGACTTCTCCATGCATTTTATGCATTGGTAAAAGCACTATGATGAAAAGTGTGATATGTTTTCAGGTATCTCCTATACTAATAGAGCCACATGCTCACCGGTTTGCCACATGATGTAGGCCTATGGACTGAACAAGAAACCACCAAAAATTTTAACCAGCCATCGTTCTCACAACACTGAGGACCAGTCATTCGAAATGACTTCTCCATGCATTTTATGCATTGGTAAAAGCACTATGATGAAAAGTGTGATATGTTTTCAGGTATCTCCTATACTAATAGAGTCACATGCTCACCGGTTTGCCACATGATGTAGGCTAATGGACTGAACAAGAAACCACCAAAAATTTTAACCAGTCATCGTTCTCACAACACTGAGGACCAGTCATTCGAAATGACTTCTCCATGCATTTTATGCATTGGTAAAAGCACTATGATGAAAAGTGTGATATGTTTTCAGGTATCTCCTATACTAATAGAGCCACATGCTCACCGGTTTGCCACATGATGTAGGCCTATGGACTGAACAAGAAACCACCAAAAATTTTAACCAGTCATCGTTCTCACAACACTGAGGACCAGTAATTCGAAATGACTACTCCATGCATTTTATGCATTGGTAAAAGCACTATGATGAAAAGTGTGATATGTTTTCAGGTATCTCCTATACTAATAGAGCCACATGCTCACCGGTTTGCCACATGATGTAGGCCTATGGACTGAACAAGAAACCACCAAAAATTTTAACCAGTCATCGTTCTCACAACACTGAGGACCAGTCATTCGAAATGACTTGCATTGCATTGGTAAAAGCACTATGATGAAAAGTGTGATATGTTTTCAGGTATCTCCTATACTAATAGAGCCACATGCTCACCGGTTTGCCACATGATGTAGGCCTATGGACTGAACAAGAAACCACCAAAAATTTTAACCAGTCATCGTTCTCACAACACTGAGGACCAGTCATTCGAAATGACTTCTCCATGCATTTTATGCATTGGTAAAAGCACTATGATGAAAAGTGTGATATGTTTTCAGGTATCTCCTATACTAATAGAGCCACATGCTCACCGGTTTGCCACATGATGTAGGCCTATGGACTGAACAAGAAACCACCAAAAATTTTAACCAGTCATCGTTCTCACAACACTGAGGACCAGTCATTCGAAATGACTTCTCCATGCATTTTATGCATTGGTAAAAGCACTATGATGAAAAGTGTGATATGTTTTCAGGTATCTCCTATACTAATAGAGCCACATGCTCACCGGTTTGCCACATGATGTAGGCCTATGGACTGAACAAGAAACCACCAAAAATTTTAACCAGTCATCGTTCTCACAACACTGAGGACCAGTCATTCGAAATGACTTCTCCATGCATTTTATGCATTGGTAAAAGCACTATGATGAAAAGTGTGATATGTTTTCAGGTATCTCCTATACTAATAGAGCCACATGCTCACCGGTTTGCCACATGATGTAGGCCTATGGACTGAACAAGAAACCACCAAAAATTTTAACCAGTCATCGTTCTCACAACACTGAGGACCAGTCATTCGAAATGACTTCTCCATGCATTTTATGCATTGGTAAAAGCACTGATGAAAAGTGTGATATGTTTTCAGGTATCTCCTATACTAATAGAGCCACATGCTCACCGGTTTGCCACATGATGTAGGCCTATGGACTGAACAAGAAACCACCAAAAATTTTAACCAGTCATCGTTCTCACAACACTGAGAACACTGAGGACCAGTCATTCGAAATGACTTCTCCATGCATTTTATGCATTGGTAAAAGCACTATGATGAAAAGTGTGATATGTTTTCAGGTATCTCCTATACTAATAGAGCCACATGCTCACCGGTTTGCCACATGATGTAGGCCTATGGACTGAACAAGAAACCACCAAAAATTTTAACCAGTCATCGTTCTCACAACACTGAGGACCAGTCATTCGAAATGACTTCTCCATGCATTTTATGCATTGGTAAAAGCACTATGATGAAAAGTGTGATATGTTTTCAGGTATCTCCTATACTAATAGAGCCACATGCTCACCGGTTTGCCACATGATGTAGGCCTATGGACTGAACAAGAAACCACCAAAAATTTTAACCAGTCATCGTTCTCACAACACTGAGGACCAGTCATTCGAAATGACTTCTCCATGCATTTTATGCATTGGTAAAAGCACTATGATGAAAAGTGTGATATGTTTTCAGGTATCTCCTATACTAATAGAGCCACATGCTCACCGGTTTGCCACATGATGTAGGCCTATGGACTGAACAAGAAACCACCAAAAATTTTAACCAGTCATCGTTCTCACAACACTGAGGACCAGTCATTCGAAATGACTTCTCCATGCATTTTATGCATTGGTAAAAGCACTATGATGAAAAGTGTGATATGTTTTCAGGTATCTCCTATACTAATAGAGCCACATGCTCACCGGTTTGCCACATGATGTAGGCCTATGGACTGAACAAGAAACCACCAAAAATTTTAACCAGTCATCGTTCTCACAACACTGAGGACCAGTCATTCGAAATGACTTCTCCATGCATTTTATGCATTGGTAAAAGCACTATGATGAAAAGTGTGATATGTTTTCAGGTATCTCCTATACTAATAGAGCCACATGCTCACCGGTTTGCCACATGATGTAGGCCTATGGACTGAACAAGAAACCACCAAAAATTTTAACCAGTCATCGTTCTCACAACACTGAGGACCAGTCATTCGAAATGACTTCTCCATGCATTTTATGCATTGGTAAAAGCACTATGATGAAAAGTGTGATATGTTTTCAGGTATCTCCTATACTAATAGAGCCACATGCTCACCGGTTTGCCACATGATGTAGGCCTATGGACTGAACAAGAAACCACCAAAAATTTTAACCAGTCATCGTTCTCACAACACTGAGGACCAGTCATTCGAAATGACTTCTCCATGCATTTTATGCATTGGTAAAAGCACTATGATGAAAAGTGTGATATGTTTTCAGGTATCTCCTATACTAATAGAGCCACATGCTCACCGGTTTGCCACATGATGTAGGCCTATGGACTGAACAAGAAACCACCAAAAATTTTAACCAGTCATCGTTCTCACAACACTGAGGACCAGTCATTCGAAATGACTTCTCCATGCATTTTATGCATTGGTAAAAGCACTATGATGAAAAGTGTGATATGTTTTCAGGTATCTCCTATACTAATAGAGCCACATGCTCACCGGTTTGCCACATGATGTAGGCCTATGGACTGAACAAGAAACCACCAAAAATTTTAACCAGTCATCGTTCTCACAACACTGAGGACCAGTCATTCGAAATGACTTCTCCATGCATTTTATGCATTGGTAAAAGCACTATGATGAAAAGTGTGATATGTTTTCAGGTATCTCCTATACTAATAGAGCCACATGCTCACCGGTTTGCCACATGATGTAGGCCTATGGACTGAACAAGAAACCACCAAAAATTTTAACCAGTCATCGTTCTCACAACACTGAGGACCAGTCATTCGAAATGACTTCTCCATGCATTTTATGCATTGGTAAAAGCACTATGATGAAAAGTGTGATATGTTTTCAGGTATCTCCTATACTAATAGAGCCACATGCTCACCGGTTTGCCACATGATGTAGGCCTATGGACTGAACAAGAAACCACCAAAAATTTTAACCAGTCATCGTTCTCACAACACTGAGGACCAGTCATTCGAAATGACTTCTCCATGCATTTTATGCATTGGTAAAAGCACTATGATGAAAAGTGTGATATGTTTTCAGGTATCTCCTATACTAATAGAGCCACATGCTCACCGGTTTGCCACATGATGTAGGCCTATGGACTGAACAAGAAACCACCAAAAATTTTAACCAGTCATCGTTCTCACAACACTGAGGACCAGTCATTCGAAATGACTTCTCCATGCATTTTATGCATTGGTAAAAGCACTATGATGAAAAGTGTGATATGTTTTCAGGTATCTCCTATACTAATAGAGCCACATGCTCACACGGTTTGCCACATGATGTAGGCCTATGGACTGAACAAGAAACCATCAAAAATTTTAACCAGTCATCGTTCTCACAACACTGAGGACCAGTCATTCGAAATGACTTCTCCATGCATTTTATGCATTGGTAAAAGCACTATGATGAAAAGTGTGATATGTTTTCAGGTATCTCCTATACTAATAGAGCCACATGCTCACCGGTTTGCCACATGATGTAGGCCTATGGACTGAACAAGAAACCACCAAAAATTTTAACCAGTCATCGTTCTCACAACACTGAGGACCAGTCATTCGAAATGACTTCTCCATGCATTTTATGCATTGGTTAAAGCACTATGATGAAAAGTGTGATATGTTTTCAGGTATCTCCTATACTAATAGAGCCACATGCTCACCGGTTTGCCACATGATGTAGGCCTATGGACTGAACAAGAAACCACCAAAAATTTTAACCAGTCATCGTTCTCACAACACTGAGGACCAGTCATTCGAAATGACTTCTCCATGCATTTTATGCATTGGTAAAAGCACTATGATGAAAAGTGTGATATGTTTTCAGGTATCTCCTATACTAATAGAGCCACATGCTCACCGGTTTGCCACATGATGTAGGCCTATGGACTGAACAAGAAACCACCAAAAATTTTAACCAGTCATCGTTCTCACAACACTGAGGACCAGTCATTCGAAATGACTTCTCCATGCATTTTATGCATTGGTAAAAGCACTATGATGAAAAGTGTGATATGTTTTCAGGTATCTCCTATACTAATAGAGCCACATGCTCAACGGTTTGCCACATGATGTAGGCCTATGGACTGAACAAGAAACCACCAAAAATTTTAACCAGTCATCGTTCTCACAACACTGAGGACCAGTCATTCGAAATGACTTCTCCATGCATTTTATGCACTGGTAAAAGCACTATGATGAAAAGTGTGATATGTTTTCAGGTATCTCCTATACTAATAGAGCCACATGCTCACCGGTTTGCCACATGATGTAGGCCTATGGACTGAACAAGAAACCACCAAAAATTTTAACCAGTCATCGTTCTCACAACACTGAGGACCAGTCATTCGAAATGACTTCTCCATGCATTTTATGCATTGGTAAAAGCACTATGATGAAAAGTGTGATATGTTTTCAGGTATCTCCTATACTAATAGAGCCACATGCTCACCGGTTTGCCACATGATGTAGGCCTATGGACTGAACAAGAAACCACCAAAAATTTTAACCAGTCATCGTTCTCACAACACTGAGGACCAGTCATTCGAAATGACTTCTCCATGCATTTTATGCATTGGTAAAAGCACTATGATGAAAAGTGTGATATGTTTTCAGGTATCTCCTATACTAATAGAGCCACATGCTCACCGGTTTGCCACATGATGTAGGCCTATGGACTGAACAAGAAACCACCAAAAATTTTAACCAGTCATCGTTCTCACAACACTGAGGACCAGTCATTCGAAATGACTTCTCCATGCATTTTATGCATTGGTAAAAGCACTATGATGAAAAGTGTGATATGTTTTCAGGTATCTCCTATACTAATAGAGCCACATGCTCACCGGTTTGCCACATGATGTAGGCCTATGGACTGAACAAGAAACCACCAAAAATTTTAACCAGTCATCGTTCTCACAACACTGAGGACCAGTCATTCGAAATGACTTCTCCATGCATTTTATGCATTGGTAAAAGCACTATGATGAAAAGTGTGATATGTTTTCAGGTATCTCCTATACTAATAGAGCCACATGCTCACCGGTTTGCCACATGATGTAGGCCTATGGACTGAACAAGAAACCACCAAAAATTTTAACCAGTCATCGTTCTCACAACACTGAGGACCAGTCATTCGAAATGACTTCTCCATGCATTTTATGCATTGGTAAAAGCACTATGATGAAAAGTGTGATATGTTTTCAGGTATCTCCTATACTAATAGAGCCACATGCTCACCGGTTTGCCACATGATGTAGGCCTATGGACTGAACAAGAAACCACCAAAAATTTTAACCAGTCATCGTTCTCACAACACTGAGGACCAGTCATTCGAAATGACTTCTCCATGCATTTTATGCATTGGTAAAAGCACTATGATGAAAAGTGTGATATGTTTTCAGGTATCTCCTATACTAATAGAGCCACATGCTCACCGGTTTGCCACATGATGTAGGCCTATGGACTGAACAAGAAACCACCAAAAATTTTAACCAGTCATCGTTCTCACAACACTGAGGACCAGTCATTCGAAATGACTTCTCCATGCATTTTATGCATTGGTAAAAGCACTATGATGAAAAGTGTGATATGTTTTCAGGTATCTCCTATACTAATAGAGCCACATGCTCACCGGTTTGCCACATGATGTAGGCCTATGGACTGAACAAGAAACCACCAAAAATTTTAACCAGTCATCGTTCTCACAACACTGAGGACCAGTCATTCGAAATGACTTCTCCATGCATTTTATGCATTGGTAAAAGCACTATGATGAAAAGTGTGATATGTTTTCAGGTATCTCCTATACTAATAGAGCCACATGCTCACCGGTTTGCCACATGATGTAGGCCTATGGACTGAACAAGAAACCACCAAAAATTTTAACCAGTCATCGTTCTCACAACACTGAGGACCAGTCATTCGAAATGACTTCTCCATGCATTTTATGCATTGGTAAAAGCACTATGATGAAAAGTGTGATATGTTTTCAGGTATCTCCTATACTAATAGAGCCACATGCTCACCGGTTTGCCACATGATTTAGGCCTATGGACTGAACAAGAAACCACCAAAAATTTTAACCAGTCATCGTTCTCACAACACTGAGGACCAGTCATTCGAAATGACTTCTCCATGCATTTTATGCATTGGTAAAAGCACTATGATGAAAAGTGTGATATGTTTTCAGGTATCTCCTATACTAATAGAGCCACATGCTCACCGGTTTGCCACATGATGTAGGCCTATGGACTGAACAAGAAACCACCAAAAATTTTAACCAGTCATCGTTCTCACAACACTGAGGACCAGTCATTCGAAATGACTTATCCATGCATTTTATGCATTGGTAAAAGCACTATGATAAAAAGTGTGATATGTTTTCAGGTATCTCGTATACTAATAGAGCCACATGCTCACCGGTTTGCCACATGATGTAGGCCTATGGACTGAACAAGAAACCACCAAAAATTTTAACCAGTCATCGTTCTCACAACACTGAGGACCAGTCATTTGAAATGACTTCTCCATGCATTTTATGCATTGGTAAAAGCACTATGATGAAAAGTGTGATATGTTTTCAGGTATCTCCTATACTAATAGAGCCACATGCTCACCGGTTTGCCACATGATGTAGGCCTATGGACTGAACAAGAAGCCACCAAAAATTTTAACCAGTCATCGTTCTCACAACACTGAGGACCAGTCATTCGAAATGACTTCTCCATGCATTTTATGCATTGGTAAAAGCACTATGATGAAAAGTGTGATATGTTTTCAGGTATCTCCTATACTAATAGAGCCACATGCTCACCGGTTTGCCACATGATGTAGGCCTATGGACTGAACAAGAAACCACCAAAAATTTTAACCAGTCATCGTTCTCACAACACTGAGGACCAGTCATTCGAAATGACTTCTCCATGCATTTTATGCATTGGTAAAAGCACTATGATGAAAAGTGTGATATGTTTTCAGGTATCTCCTATACTAATAGAGCCACATGCTCACCGGTTTGCCACATGATGTAGGCCTATGGACTGAACAAGAAACCACCAAAAATTTTAACCAGTCATCGTTCTCACAACACTGAGGACCAGTCATTCGAAATGACTTCTCCATGCATTTTATGCATTGGTAAAAGCACTATGATGAAAAGTGTGATATGTTTTCAGGTATCTCCTATACTAATAGAGCCACATGCTCACCGGTTTGCCACATGATGTAGGCCTATGGACTGAACAAGAAACCACCAAAAATTTTAACCAGTCATCGTTCTCACAACACTGAGGACCAGTCATTCGAAATGACTTATCCATGCATTTTATGCATTGGTAAAAGCACTATGATAAAAAGTGTGATATGTTTTCAGGTATCTCGTATACTAATAGAGCCACATGCTCACCGGTTTGCCACATGATGTAGGCCTATGGACTGAACAAGAAACCACCAAAAATTTTAACCAGTCATCGTTCTCACAACACTGAGGACCAGTCATTCGAAATGACTTCTCCATGCATTTTATGCATTGGTAAAAGCACTATGATGAAAAGTGTGATATGTTTTCAGGTATCTCCTATACTAATAGAGCCACATGCTCACCGGTTTGCCACATGATGTAGGCCTATGGACTGAACAAGAAGCCACCAAAAATTTTAACCAGTCATCGTTCTCACAACACTGAGGACCAGTCATTCGAAATGACTTCTCCATGCATTTTATGCGTTGGTAAAAGCACTATGATGAAAAGTGTGATATGTTTTCAGGTATCTCCTATACTAATAGAGCCACATGCTCACCGGTTTGCCACATGATGTAGGCCTATGGACTGAACAAGAAACCACCAAAAATTTTAACCAGTCATCGTTCTCACAACACTGAGGACCAGTCATTCGAAATGACTTCTCCATGCATTTTATGCATTGGTAAAAGCACTATGATGAAAAGTGTGATATGTTTTCAGGTATCTCCTATACTAATAGAGCCACATGCTCACCGGTTTGCCACATGATGTAGGCCTATGGACTGAACAAGAAACCACCAAAAATTTTAACCAGTCATCGTTCTCACAACACTGAGGACCAGTCATTCGAAATGACTTCTCCATGCATTTTATGCATTGGTAAAAGCACTATGATGAAAAGTGTGATATGTTTTCAGGTATCTCCTATACTAATAGAGCCACATGCTCACCGGTTTGCCACATGATGTAGGCCTATGGACTGAACAAGAAACCACCAAAAATTTTAACCAGTCATCGTTCTCACAAACACTGAGGACTAGTCATTCGAAATGACTTCTCCATGCATTTTATGCATTGGTAAAAGCACTATGATGAAAAGTGTGATATGTTTTCAGGTATCTCCTATACTAATAGAGCCACATGCTCACCGGTTTGCCACATGATGTAGGCCTATGGACTAGTGTTGAGCATTCCGATACCGCAAGTATCGGGTATCGGCCGATATTTGCGGTATCGGAATTCCGATACTGAATTCCGATACTTCCCGCGTATCGGATACCGGAATCGGAAGTTCCCAGAATTCAAATTGAACGCAGCAGCCAATGAGGAATGAATGAAAGTGTGGGCACATCCTGTTTAGCATGGTGGGCATGTAAGTACTGGCAAGGCTGGGATTGGCTGCTGAAATGATGTCACTCTGCACTATAAAAAAGCGCTGCCGCCATTTTGCGCTCACTCTGCTGTGATTTCAGTTAGGGACAGGACGCTGTGTTCTAACTGAGGGCCAGTCGAGCTAGCTAATTGCTTTATTTTCCTTTCCAAAGGCTAATTTAGCAAAACGCTGTGTGTTCTTCACTGTTCACCTTGCTCTTGCCTTGCAGCGCTGTTTTAACAGCGTTCTGCAAGGTCTCTGTGTGTGTGTGTGTGTGTGTGCAGCTCACTCTGTAGTCTGTGTGCAGCCATATACCCGGTTGTATTCAGCTCAGGGGGGGTTCACACTGCCTCACACAGTTGTTCTTTTTTGCTCTTAGTGCAGCCTGCTGCACATTTTTTCTCAAATTTCCTATTAGTGTTTTTCCACCAGTCTCCAGCTCTATTGTGGAAAAACACTACATAGGATAACCTAGAGGGGGGTTTTTGGGCCTTGCAGCGCCGTTTACGGCTGTCTGCACGGTCTCCGTGTGAGCCCAGCTCGCCCTGTAGTCTGTGTGCAGCCATAGCCGGTTGGATTCAGCTCAGGGTTCGTTACTGGCTCATACCTTGAGAAAAATTTTCCTTTTTTTCAAATAGTGCAGCCTGCTTAAAATTTGAAAAAAAAAATTCCTATTAGTGTCTTTCCACTCGTATCCAGCTAAATAGTGGAAAAACACTATATAGGATAACCTAGAGGAGGGTTTTTTGGCCTTGCAGCGCCGTTTACGGCTGTCTGCACGGTCTCCGTGTGAGCCCAGCTCGCCCTGTAGTCTGTGTGCAGCCATAGCCGGTTGGATTCAGCTCAGGGTTCGTTACTGGCTCATACCTTGAGAAAAATTTTCCTTTTTTTCAAATAGTGCAGCCTGTTTAAAATCTGAAAAAAAAAATTCCTATTAGTGTCTTTCCACTCGTATCCAGCTAAATAGTGGAAAAACACTATATAGGATAACCGAGAGGAGGGTTTTTTGGCCTTGCAGCGCCGTTTACGGCTGTCTGCACGGTCTCCGTGTGAGCCCAGCTCGCCCTGTAGTCTGTGTGCAGCCATAGCCGGTTGGATTCAGCTCAGGGTTCGTTACTGGCTCATACCTTGAGAAAAATTTTCCTTTTTTTCAAATAGTGCAGCCTGTTTAAAATTTGAAAAAAAAAATTCCTATTAGTGTCTTTCCACTCGTATCCAGCTAAATAGTGGAAAAACACTATATAGGATAACCTAGAGGAGGGTTTTTTGGCCTTGCAGCGCCGTTGACGGCTGTCTGCACGGTCTCTGTGTGAGCGCAGCTCGCCCTGTAGTCTGTGTGCAGCCATAGCCGGTTGGATTCAGCTCAGGGTGCGTTACTGCCTCATACCTTGAAAAACAATTTCCTTTTTTTCAAATAGTGCAGCCAGTTTAAAATTTGAAAAAAAAAATTCCTATTAGTGTCTTTCCACTCGTATCCAGCTAAATAGTGGAAAAACACTATATAGGATAACCGAGAGGAGGGTTTCTTGGCCTTGCAGCGCCGTTTACGGCTGTCTGCACGGTCTCCGTGTGATTTAAACTAGCTCTGTAGCCCGATCTGCACCAAAAAAAAGGTTAAGTTCACCAAACACAACTTACACTTGTGTAGGCCACATTTGAAAAATAATAAAGTTTAGTCCACAATTTACAACATTAGTGTTTCTTACACCTGTTAGGAGGAGCATTACAGGAATAAGCACACTAAGGCCTTAGTACTTTTCTGCTTATCTTTATCTGTCAACCAAGATGAAGAGGGCAGGGAGTAAGGCACGTGGGCGTGGGCGCGGAGCAGGGAGAGGAGCAGGGAGAGGACGTGGTGATTCTGTGCCTGCTGCGGGCGCCGGTGACTCGTCGTCACTCAGTTTCAGCAGGGAACAGTCCTTCATGCGCAGCTTTGTCGGAGAGCGCCGTGCACCGCTGCTGCGTGAAGACCAAATTGAAGCCGTTGTCGGGTGGATGGCAGCTAACGCCTCGGCATCGACTTCAGTTAGTGCCACATCCTCTCAGGCACAGAGCACTGGAGAGCAGCCATCTGTCTCTTCACCACCTGCCAAATTGGCCAGGCAGTCAGAGAGCCCAGGACAGGAGCCGTCTCTACTTCTGTTCTCTGAATCTCTTGGCTTGGAAACAGGGGGCCAGCCAAGCAGCATTGGAGAAATGGAAGAAGAGGCAGTGTGCAGTGATGCCCAACACCTTTTTCTCTCTGACTCTGAAGAGGCAGGTGGGCCAGTGCCTCCGGTGACCACAGCGCAGTACGCATCTGATGATGAAACTCAGGTGCCGCTTTCTCGTGCGTACTGTGCTGCTGAGACTACCCAGGAGGAGCAGTTGGTGGCAGAGGGTAGTGGAGATGATGAGGTCCTTGACCCATCGTGGCGTGAGGAACAGGAAGGTGGTGTGAGCAGCTCAGAGGAAGAGCTTCCTCTTACGGGCCAAAGAGGGAGAGGGAGGGGGAAGACTGCGGAGCCTGTAGCCTCCACTTTGGCACCCGTTAGGAGCCTGTCTCTTTCCAAAGCCAAAAAGGGCGCTCCCAAGACTTGCAGTGCCTGGTCCTTTTTTGACACAGTTGCAGATGACATTTGTTTTGTCAAATGCAAGCTGTGTCATCATAAAGTAAAAAGAGGGAAAAATGTCAGCAACCTCAATACCACAAATATGTGGAAACATGTGCGGACCAGGCACGCGGTGGAGTTACAGAAACACACTGAAGATGTAGGCCAACCAACAGCGGCAGCTACCACCTCTTCAGCTCGTGTTGCCTCTTCCTCCAGCTCACGCACAGCTGGTTTGGCTTCCTCCCAGAGACCTTGTGTAATTCCACCCACAGCACCACCTTCCCAGTCATCCTCACACTCCCAGTCTACTCTACAGCCATCGGTAGTACAGGCATGGGAGAAAAGGCGGGCATTCTCGGCCAACCACCCCCGAGCACAGGCTCTGAATGCAGGCATTGCCAAACTGTTGTCCCTGGAAATGCTCTCGTTCAGGCTGGTGGAGACTGACAGCTTCCGTGACTTGATGGCATTGGCAGTCCCACAGTACAAGGTGCCCAGCCGCTTTTACTTCAGCAGGCAGGCTGTCCCTGCCCTGCACAGGCATGTTGAGGCAAACATAAAACATGCGCTACTGAACGCCGTCAGTAGCAAGGTCCACCTCACCACCGATGCGTGGACCAGTCAGCATGGACAGGGGCGATATGTTTCCCTCACTGCCCATTGGGTTAATGTTGTTGAGCCAGGTACAGATCGTGCGAGTGGCGCAGGACGTGTCCTGCCCACTCCAAGGATTGCAGGAATCCAGTCTGTACGCATCGACTCCTCCTCTTACACCAGTTCCTCTGATTCCTCTCTGCAGGATCCGTCACAGTCCACCCCCACATGGACCCGTGAACGTTTACCTATGACCGACATGAGCACAGCCGTGGCCAAACGTCAGCAGGCCGTCTTGAAACTAGTTTCATTGGGGCATCGAAGCCACACAGCGCAGGAGCTCTGGAATGCTATAAAGCAGGAGAGCGATGTGTGGTTACTGCCAGCGAATCTCCAGCCAGGCATGGTAGTGTGTGACAATGGCCGAAATCTGGTGGCAGCTTTGGCCCTTGGCAACCTCACTCACATCCCATGTCTGGCACATGTGCTCAATTTGGTTGTGCAGAGTTTTCTGAGGGACTATCCGGATCTTGATGCCCTGCTGCACAAGGTCCGCCTAGAGTGTGCTCACTTGCGGCGTTCCAGCTTGGCCAGATCCCGCATTGCTGCTCTGCAGCGCCGATTCCGCCTTCCGGAACACCGCATCATATGTGACCTACCTACCCAGTGGAATTCCACGTTACATATGTTGGAGCGGTTGTGTGAGCAGCAGCAAGCAGTTATGGAGTACCAGCTGCATCAGGCGCAAAGAAGTCGCAGTCAGCGCCGATCAGACTTCACAACCACAGAGTGGGCCACTATGAAGGACGTCTGCCAGGTTTTGCGTCCTTTTGATTATTCCACGCGGATGGCAAGTGCAGATGATGCACTAGTCAGCATGACTGTCCCCCTTATCTGCCTGCTTCAGCAAACTTTGCAAGGGTTAAGGGATGATGTGGTGGAAGAGGTGGAGGATGAGGAGTCACCTTTTCCATCAGCTTCTGGAGAGTCAGCGCCACGTGGTTCCTCACAAAGGGGTACGCAGGGGCCAATTTGTGAGGAGGATGAGGAGGAGTCAATGGAGGAGGAAGAGCTCCGTCCAGAGGAGGGAGCGACACAATTGTCCAGTGGTCAGTGTGTACAGCGAGGGTGGGGTGATGACGAGCGGGCAGAGATCATGTCTCAAGCAGGGGACAGCGTTTCTGGGCCGGTTGGCACTCTGCAGCACATGGTGGATTTCATGCTGCAGTGCCTGAGAAACGACCGCCGCATCGACCACATTCTCAACATGCCTGATTATTGGGTGTTCACCCTCCTCGATCCTCGCTACCGGGACAACGTTCAAAACCTCATCCCTGCGTTGACCCGGGAGCGTAAATTGCGGGAGTACCACGACACACTGGTGAATTCCATCATCTTCTCCTGTCCAACTGAGAGGAGTGCTGCTAGTGCTTTACAAAGCAGCTCAGTGCGTCGAGGCAGTGGGGGAGGCTCTGCCCAAAGAGGGAGCAGAAGCAGTGCCTCTGCCCAAGGCAAGCCCAGTATGGCACAACTCTGGCACACTTTTGTGTGCCCGCCCCAAATGTCTACACCATCACCGGCGGCTCCAGTCAGCAGGAGGCAACGGTTCCGTCAGATGGTGACAGACTACATGGCTTGCCCTCTTACTGTACTCCCAGACGGCTCTTCCCCGTTCAAGTTTTGGGTCTCTAAGCTGGATACATGGCCAGAGCTAAGCCAGTATGCATTGGAGGTGCTGGCTTGCCCTGCGGCTAGTGTCTTATCGGAACGTGTCTTTAGTGCCGCAGGTGGTGTACTAACAGACCGTCGCATGCGACTATCCTCCGATAACGTTGACCGGCTTACTTTCCTGAAAATGAACCAGGCCTGGATCTCGCAGGAATTTGCCACTCCTCTGCCTGATTAAGTAATTGGGTGTCATCCAGGTCTCCTGCTGTGTTCATCTTTCTACCACCTGATCTGCTATTCCTGGGCTCCAACACCGCCAGTTGCGGCTCAGAAGTGCAGGCTGCACAGTAAAAACATACGACCCAGTGTTATTGGGTTTCAGTAACGTCAGCTGATCCCCAGCTGTGTAGCCGGCAATGTGTCCTGCGACCGCCACGCTGGCACAACAACCTAAATGTAAGGGAACCTGTCCCCCCCCCCCCCCGTCGTTTGTTACTGAAAGAGCCATCTTGTGCAGCAGTAATGCTGCACAAGGAAAAGGTAGCTCTTTTTTTTTAGCTCTTTGCACACGCAGAACTTAACACTTATAAAATGTGTTCACTGATACCGTTATACCGTCCCGGAGCTGGGACTTTCCTTCGTAATGTGACGCAGCACAGCCGTCATTCCTACCCCCTTGGTGCCATGCGCTGCCTCCTCAGCGTTGTTTTAAGCTGTCACGGAGCCTGCGCTGTTCTGTTATCCCTTGGGCATGCCCTATTTGCGCTGCCTGTCTTCTGACATAATTTGGTGTCAGGCTGGCTGCGCCTGTGCGGCCGCGGTGCCCGAGATCCCGCCTCGCAGTGTCTTCTGATTGAGTCACACTGCGGGCCTGGGATCCATGGGCATGCGCAGTGCATATCTTCCCCTCGGGCTCTCGCTCATTTCCCTCCGCCTTCTTTAGACTGTGCGCCGTCAGCTGATCCCTAGCATGCCACGGCCGTGACACCGCACAGTCTGAAGAAGAGGGAAGGAGGGGAGTGAGAGTCGAGGTTATGCACTGTGCATGCCCATGGTTCCAAGGCCCGCAGTGGGATTACGTTAGATGAGACTGCGAGGTGGGATCTGGAGCAGCGTGGACGCACAGGCACTGACAGCCTGACACCAAATTATGTCAGAAGACAGGCAGCGCTAATTGGGCATGGCCAAGGGCTAACAGAACAGCGCAGGCTCCGTGGCAGCTTAAAACAACGCTGAGGAGGCAGCGCACGGCATCAAGGGGATAGGAATGACAGCTGTGCTGTGTCCCATTACGAAGGAAATTCGCACCTCCGGAACGGTTTAACGGTATAAAGGGACACATTTTTAGTGTTTACTTCGGTGTTTGCAAGGAGCATAATTAAAAGAGCAACCTTTTCCTTTTGCATCCTTAGTGCTGCACAACATGGCTCTTTCAGCTACAAACGTCTTGGGGGGGGGGTTAAAGGTTTCCTTTCAACTTGCTCCAATCAGGCTTCGGCCTACACTCTGTTCCTCTGCTCCTCCTGCTGTCCCTGGGCTCTAACACCGCCAGTTGGTGCCTGGAAGTGCTGTGTGCACAGTCAACAGTCGCTCCTCTGTTATTGGGGTTCAGTAACGTCAGCTGATCCCCAGCTGTGTGTGCGGCAATACCTCCAATCTGCTCCTCCTGCTGTCCCTGGGCTCTAACACCGCCAGTTGGTGCCTGGAAGTGCTGTGTGCACAGTCAACAGTCGCTCCTCTGTTATTGGGGTTCAGTAACGTCAGCTGATCCCCAGCTGTGTGTGCGGCAATACCTCCAATCTGCTCCTCCTGCTGTCCCTGGGCTCTAACACCGCCAGTTGGTGCCTGGAAGTGCTGTGTGCACAGTCAACAGTCGCTCCTCTGTTATTGGGGTTCAGTAACGTCAGCTGATCCCCAGCTGTGTGTGCGGCAATACCTCCAATCTGCTCCTCCTGCTGTCCCTGGGCTCTAACACCGCCAGTTGGTGCCTGGAAGTGCTGTGTGCACAGTCAACAGTCGCTCCTCTGTTATTGGGGTTCAGTAACGTCAGCTGATCCCCAGCTGTGTGTGCGGCAATACCTCCAATCTGCTCCTCCTGCTGTCCCTGGGCTCTAACACCGCCAGTTGGTGCCTGGAAGTGCTGTGTGCACAGTCAACAGTCGCTCCTCTGTTATTGGGGTTCAGTAACGTCAGCTGATCCCCAGCTGTGTATCCGGCAACGTGTCATGCGACCGCCACGCTGGCACAACTAAAATGTAAGGGGACCTGTCCCCCCCCCCCCCCTAGGCGTTTGTTACTGAAAGAGCCACCATGTGCAGCACTAATACTGCACAAGGGAAAGGTCGCTCTTGAAATTATGCTCCTTGCAAACGCTGAACTACACACTCATGTAATGTGTCCCCTCACACCGTCCAACCGTCCTGGAGGTGGGACTTTCCTTTGTAATGTGACGCAGCACAGCCGTCATTGCTACCCCCTTGGCACCGTGCGCTGCCTCCTTAGCGTTGTTTGATTCCGTCATGGACCCTGCGCTGTTATGTTATCCCTTGGCCATGCACAGTTTGCGCTGCCCGTCCTCTGACATCATTTGTTGTCGTCCTGGCTGCGCCTGTGCGTCCACGCTGCCCGAAATCACACCTCGCAGTGTCGTCTAATGTGATCCCACAGTGGGCCTGGTATCCATGGCCATGCGCAGTGCATATACTAGCCTCTCACTCCCCTTCTTCACGCTTCTTCAGACTAGGCGGCGTCAGCTGATCCCTAATAGCATGCCACGGCCGTGACGCCGCACAGTCTGAAGAAGCAGGAAGGAGGTGAGTGAGAGGCGATGATATGCACTGCGCATGCCCATGGATCCCTGGCCCGCAGTGGGACTACATTAGATGACACTGCAAGGTTGGATCTCGGGCAGCTTGGACGCACAGGCACTGCCAGCCTGACACCTACATGATGTCAGAAGACGGGCACCGCTAACTGTGCATGGCCAAGGGATAACATTACAGTGCGGGCTCCGTGACAGAACCAAACAACGTTGAGGAGGTGGTGCCCGGCACCAAGGGGGTTGGAATGACGGCTGTGCTGTGTCACATTACAAAGGAAAGTCCCACTTCCGGGATGGTTTGACGGTGTGAGGGGACACATTATATGAGTGTGTACTTCAGCGTTTGCAAGGAGCATAATTTTCGGAGCCACCATTTTCCATGTGCAGTATTACTGCTGTACAAGATGGCTCTTTCAGCAACAAATGCCTGGGGGGGGGGGTTAAAGGTTCCCTTTCAACTTGCTCCACTGCAGGCTTCGGCCTACACTCTGCTCCTCTTTGATTCCCTGGGTTTCAACACTGTCAGTTGCCACCTGGAAGTGTTGTCTACACAGAAAAAAACACTAGGTGATGTGTCAGTGGGGTTCAGCACCGCCAGCTGTTCCCCTGCTGTGTAGTCGGCAACGTGTCCAGCACAAGCCACGCTGGCACAACAGAACAAAAGCTGCCACCAGTGCAGGCTTCGGCCTACACTCTGCTCCTCTCCTCCTCCTGCTGACCCTGGGCTCAAACACCGCTAGTTTTTGCCCGGAAGTGCTAGCTGCACAGAGAAAAACACCAGCCAATGTGTTAGTGGGGTTCAGCAACGCCAGCTGTTCCCCTGCTGTGTAGCCGGCAACGTGACCTGCAAACGCCATGCAGGCACAGGAACTGAAATTAAAAGGGAACCTGGCCCCACCCCCCCAGGTGTTTCTATGTATAACAGCCACCTAGTACAGCAGTACTGCTGCATTTGTACAAGGTGGCTGACTTTTTCTCCTTGCCCACGTGGAACTCAACACGTACAAAATGTGTCTCATTGAGACCATTCCACTGTCCCTGAGGTGTGACTTTCCTTTGTAATGATACGCAGCACCCCCCTTGGTAGCGTTTCCCGTCTTTTGTCATCATGGTTAGCTGGCTGCGCCTGTGCATCCGCCCTGCTAGAAACAACGCCCCTCGTTGTCATATTTATTTTGTCAGCGAGGGTGTGGTTTATGGGCACGAGCAGTGCATATGTTCGCCTGTCTTAACTCATCTCCTTCCGCCTTCTTCAGACTGTGCGGCCTCCTGGCCGTGGTAGGCGATAAGGGATCAGCTGAGGCCGCCCAGTCTGGAGCAGGTGTAAGGACATGTGTAAGCGGCAAACCTATTTACTGCACAAGGCCACGAATCCCAGCCACGCAGTGTGATTTTTTGAAAACACACTGTGGGTCTGGGATTCATGTCCATCGCTAACCGCAACGGCCGACATGAAATGAGGTCAGAAGACAGGAAGCGCTCACAGCGCATGGCCAAGGGATCACAATAGCGCAGACTCCTGTACAGCAAATAACAACGCTCAGGAATCTGCGCCCAGTACCTAGGTGCAAATTTTGACACCTGTGCTGCGTCTCGTTAAAAAGACAAGTCACGCCTCCACAACTGTTTGACAGTATAATGGGCTAAATAGTGTACGTGTTTTAGTCAGCGTGTGCAAGGAGCAAAACAAATAGAGCAACCTTTTACTTGTGCAGCATTAATGCTGCACAAGGTGTGGCTCTTGTACCTTGCAACACCTGAGGGGGGGGTTAAAGGTAACCTTTGAAATTGGTTCAACTAGGCTTCGGCCTACACTCTGCTCCTCTACTCCTCCTGCTGACCCTGGGCTCAAACACCGCTAGTTTTTGCCCGGAAATGCTAGCTGCACAGAGAAAAACACCAGCCAATGTGTTAGTGGGGTTCAGCACCGCCAGCTGTTCCCCTGCTGTGTAGTCGGCAACGTGTCCAGCACAAGCCACGCTGGCACAACCGACCAAAAGCTGCCACCAGTGCAGGCTTCGGCCTACACTTTGCTCCTCTCCTCCTCCTGCTGACCCTGGGCTCAAACAACGCCAGTTTCTGCCCGGACATGCTAGCTGCACAGAGAAAAACACCAGCCAATGTGTTAGTGGGGTTCAGCACCGCCTGCTGTTCCCCCGCTGTGTAGCCGGCATCGTGTCCAGCACAAGCCACGCTGGCACAACCGACCAAAAGCTGCCACCAGTGCAGGCTTCGGCCTACACTTTGCTCCTCTCCTCCTCCTCCTGCTGACCCTGGGCTCTAACACCGCTAGTTTTTGCCCGGACATGCAATCTGCACAGAGAAAAACACCAGTCAATGTGTCAGTGGGGTTCAGCAACGCCAGCTGTTCCCCTGCTGTGTAGCTTGCAACGTGACCTGCAAACGCCACGCAGGCACATGAACTGAAATTGAAGGGAGCCTGCCCCCCACCCACAGGTGTTTCTATGTATATCAGCCACCTTGTACAGCAGTACTGCTGCATTTGTACGAGGTGGCTGACTTTTTCTCCTTGCCCACGTGGAACTCAACACGTACAAAATGTGTCTCATTAGAGACCATTACAATGTCCCTGAGGTGTGACTTTCCTTTGTAATGACACGCAGCACCACCCTTGTTAGCGCTGCCCGTCTTTTGACATCATTGGTTAGCTGGCTGCGCCTGTGCATCTCCCCTGCTCGAAACAACGGCCCTCGGTGTCTTATTTTTTTGGACAGCGAGGGTGTGATTGATGGGCATGTGCAGTGCATATGTTTGCCTGTGTTCACTCATCTCCTTCCGCCTTCTTCAGACTGGGTGTCCTCATGGCCGCGGCAGGCGATAAGGGATCAGATGAGGCCGCCCAGTCTGAAGCAGGTGTAAGGACATGTGTGAGCGGCAAACATATTTAGTGCACCAGGGCACGAATCCCAGCACCGCAGTGTGATTTTTTAAAAACACACTGTGGGTCTGGGATTCATGTCCATCGCTAACCGCAACGGCCGACATGAAATGAGGTCAGAAGACAGGAAGCGCTCACAGCGCATGGCCAAGGGATCACAATAGCGCAGACTCCTGTACAGCAAATAACAACGCTCAGGAATCTGCGCCCAGTACCTAGGTGCAAATTTTGACACCTGTGCTGCGTCTCGTTAAAAAGACAAGTCACGCCTCCACAACTGTTTGACAGTATAATGGGCTAAATAGTGTACGTGTTTTAGTCAGCGTGTGCAAGGAGCAAAACAAATAGAGCAACCTTTTACTTGTGCAGCATTAATGCTGCACAAGGTGTGGCTCTTGTACCTTGCAACACCTGAGGGGGGGGTTAAAGGTAACCTTTGAAATTGGTTCAACTAGGCTTCGGCCTACACTCTGCTCCTCTACTCCTCCTGCTGACCCTGGGCTCAAACACCGCTAGTTTTTGCCCGGAAATGCTAGCTGCACAGAGAAAAACACCAGCCAATGTGTTAGTGGGGTTCAGCACCGCCAGCTGTTCCCCTGCTGTGTAGTCGGCAACGTGTCCAGCACAAGCCACGCTGGCACAACAGAACAAAAGCTGCCACCAGTGCAGGCTTCGGCCTACACTTTGCTCCTCTCCTCCTCCTGCTGACCCTGGGCTCAAACAACGCCAGTTTCTGCCCGGACATGCTAGCTGCACAGAGAAAAACACCAGCCAATGTGTTAGTGGGGTTCAGCACCGCCTGCTGTTCCCCCGCTGTGTAGCCGGCATCGTGTCCAGCACAAGCCACGCTGGCACAACCGACCAAAAGCTGCCACCAGTGCAGGCTTCGGCCTACACTTTGCTCCTCTCCTCCTCTTGCTGACCCTGGGCTCAAACAACGCCAGTTTCTGCCCGGACATGCTAGCTGCACAGAGAAAAACACCAGCCAATGTGTTAGTGGGGTTCAGCAACGCCAGCTGTTCCCCTGCTGTGTAGCTTGCAACGTGACCTGCAAACGCCACGCAGGCACATGAACTGAAATTGAAGGGAGCCTGCCCCCCACCCACAGGTGTTTCTATGTATATCAGCCACCTTGTACAGCAGTACTGCTGCATTTGTACGAGGTGGCTGACTTTTTCTCCTTGCCCACGTGGAACTCAACACGTACAAAATGTGTCTCATTAGAGACCATTACAATGTCCCTGAGGTGTGACTTTCCTTTGTAATGACACGCAGCACCCCCATTGTTAGCGCTGCCCGTCTCCTGACATCATTGGTTGGCTGGCTGTGCCTGTGCGTCCCCCCTGCCCGACACAACGCCCCCCGTTGTCTCATATATTTTGACTGCGAGGGTGTGATTGATGGGCACGAGCAGTGCATATGTTCCCCTGTTTTCACTCCCCTCCTTCCGCCTTCTTCTGACTGTGCGGCCTCATGGCCGCGGCATGCGATAAGGGATCAGCTGAGGCCGCCCAGTCTGAAGCAGGTGTAAGGACATGTGTGAGCGGCGAACATATTTACTGCACAAGGCCACGAATCCCAGCACCGCAGTGTGACTTTAGGAAAAGCCACTGTGGGTCTGGGATTTATGGCCATCGTTAACCGCACCGGCCAACATGAAATGAGGTCATGAGACGGCCTGCACTAACAGGGTATTGCCAAGGGATAACACAAGAGCGCAGACTCCTGTACAGCAAATAACAACGCTCAGGAATCTGCGCCCAGTACCTAGGTGCAAATTTTGACACCTGTGCTGCGTCTCGTTAAAAAGACAAGTCACGCCTCCACAACTGTTTGACAGTATAATGGGCTAAATAGTGTACGTGTTTAATTCAGCGTGTGCAAGGAGCAAAATTCAATAGAGCAACCTTTGACTTGTGCATCATTAATGCTGTTCAAGGTGTGGCTCTTGTACCTTGCAACACCTGAGGGGGGGGTTAAAGGTAACCTTTGAAATTGGTTCAACTAGGCTTCGGCCTACACTCTGCTCCTCTACTCCTCCTGCTGACCCTGGGCTCAAACACCGCTAGTTTTTGCCCGGAAATGCTAGCTGCACAGAGAAAAACACCAGCCAATGTGTTAGTGGGGTTCAGCACCGCCAGCTGTTCCCCTGCTGTGTAGTCGGCAACGTGTCCAGCACAAGCCACGCTGGCACAACAGAACAAAAGCTGCCACCAGTGCAGGCTTCGGCCTACACTTTGCTCCTCTCCTCCTCCTGCTGACCCTGGGCTCAAACAACGCCAGTTTCTGCCCGGACATGCTAGCTGCACAGAGAAAAACACCAGCCAATGTGTTAGTGTGGTTCAGCACCGCCAGCTGTTCCCCCGCTGTGTAGCCGGCATCGTGTCCAGCACAAGCCACGCTGGCACAACCGACCAAAAGCTGCCACCAGTGCAGGCTTCGGCCTACACTTTGCTCCTCTCCTCCTCCTACTGCTGACCCTGGGCTCTAACACCGCTAGTTTTTGCCCGGACATGCAATCTGCACAGAGAAAAACACCAGTCAATGTGTCAGTGGGGTTCAGCAACGCCAGCTGTTCCCCTGCTGTGTAGCTTGCAACGTGACCTGCAAACGCCACGCAGGCACATGAACTGAAATTGAAGGGAGCCTGCCCCCCACCCCCCCAGGTGTTTCTATGTATAACAGCCACCTTGTACAGCAGTACTGCTGCATTTGTACAAGGTGGCTGACTTTTTCTCCTTGCACACGTGGAACTCAACAAGTACAAAATGTGTCTCATTACAGACCATTACAATGTCCCTGAGGTGTGACTTTCCTTTTTAATGACACGCAGCACCCCCATTGTTAGCGCTGCCCGTCTCCTGACATCATTGGTTGGCTGGCTGTGCCTGTGCGTCCCCCCTGCCCGACACAACGCCCCCCGTTGTCTCATATATTTTGACTGCGAGGGTGTGATTGATGGGCACGAGCAGTGCATATGTTCCCCTGTTTTCACTCCCCTCCTTCCGCCTTCTTCTGACTGTGCGGCCTCATGGCCGCGGCATGCGATAAGGGATCAGCTGAGGCCGCCCAGTCTGAAGCAGGTGTAAGGACATGTGTGAGCGGCGAACATATTTACTGCACAAGGCCACGAATCCCAGCACCGCAGTGTGACTTTAGGAAAAGCCACTGTGGGTCTGGGATTTATGGCCATCGTTAACCGCACCGGCCAACATGAAATGAGGTCATGAGACGGCCTGCACTAACAGGGTATTGCCAAGGGATAACACAAGAGCGCAGTTTCCTGTACTGCAAATAACAACGGTAAGGAATCTGCGCACAGCACCTAGGTGTAAATTTGTACACCTGTGCTGCGTCTCCTTAAAAAGACTAGTAGTCACGCCTCCACTACTGTTTGACAGTATAATGGGCTAAATAGTGTACGTGTTTAATTCAGCGTGTGCAAGGAGCAAAATTAAATAGAGCAACCTTTGACTTGTGCATCAATAATGCTGTTCAAGGTGTGGCTCTTGTACCTTGCAACACCTGAGGGGGGGGTTAAAGGTAACCTTTGAAATTGGTTCAACTAGGCTTTGGCCAACACTCTGCTCCTCTACTCCTCCTGCTGACCCTGGGCTCAAACACCGCTAGTTTTTGCCCGGAAATGCTAGCTGCACAGAGAAAAACACCAGCCAATGTGTTAGTGGGGTTCAGCACCGCCAGCTGTTCCCCTGCTGTGTAGTCGGCAACGTGTCCAGCACAAGCCACGCTGGCACAACAGAACAAAAGCTGCCACCAGTGCAGGCTTCGGCCTACACTTTGCTCCTCTCCTCCTCCTGCTGACCCTGGGCTCAAACAACGCCAGTTTCTGCCCGGACATGCTAGCTGCACAGAGAAAAACACCAGCCAATGTGTTAGTGGGGTTCAGCACCGCCAGCTGTTCCCCTGCTGTGCAGCTTGCAACGTGACCTGCAAACGCCACGCAGGCACATGAACTGAAATTGAAGGGAGCCTGCCCCCCACCCACAGGTGTTTCTATGTATATCAGCCACCTTGTACAGCAGTACTGCTGCATTTGTACGAGGTGGCTGACTTTTTCTCCTTGCCCACGTGGAACTCAACACGTACAAAATGTGTCTCATTAGAGACCATTACAATGTCCCTGAGGTGTGACTTTCCTTTGTAATGACACGCAGCACCCCCATTGTTAGCGCTGCCCGTCTCCTGACATCATTGGTTGGCTGGCTGTGCCTGTGCGTCCCCCCTGCCCGACACAACGCCCCCCGTTGTCTCATATATTTTGACTGCGAGGGTGTGATTGATGGGCACGAGCAGTGCATATGTTCCCCTGTTTTCACTACCCTCCTTCCGCCTTCTTCTGACTGTGCGGCCTCATGGCCGCGGCATGCGATAAGGGATCAGCTGAGGCCGCCCAGTCTGAAGCAGGTGTAAGGACATGTGTGAGCGGCGAACATATTTACTGCACAAGGCCACGAATCCCAGCACCGCAGTGTGACTTTAGGAAAAGCCACTGTGGGTCTGGGATTTATGGCCATCGTTAACCGCACCGGCCAACATGAAATGAGGTCATGAGACGGCCTGCACTAACAGGGTATTGCCAAGGGATAACACAAGAGCGCAGACTCCTGTACAGCAAATAACAACGCTCAGGAATCTGCGCCCAGTACCTAGGTGCAAATTTTGACACCTGTGCTGCGTCTCGTTAAAAAGACAAGTCACGCCTCCACAACTGTTTGACAGTATAATGGGCTAAATAGTGTACGTGTTTAATTCAGCGTGTGCAAGGAGCAAAATTCAATAGAGCAACCTTTGACTTGTGCATCATTAAAGTGAACCTGTCACCTGAATTTGGCGGGACTGGTTTTGGGTCATATGGGCGGAGTTTTCGGGTGTTTGATTCACCCTTTCCTTACCTGCTGGCTGCATGCTGGCCGAAATATTGGATTGAAGTTCATTCTCTGTCCTCCGTAGTACACGCCTGCGCAAAGTAATCTTACCTTGCGCAGGCGTGTACTATGGAAGACAGAGAATGAACTTCAATCCAATATTGCAGCCAGCATGCAGCCAGCAGGTAAGGAAAGGGTGAATCAAACACCCGAAAACTCCGCCCATATGACCCAAAACCAGTCCCGCCAAATTCAGGTGACAGGTTCCCTTTAATGCTGTTCAAGGTGTGGCTCTTGTACCTTGCAACACCTGAGGGGGGGGTTAAAGGTAACCTTTGAAATTGGTTCAACTAGGCTTCGGCCTACACTCTGCTCCTCTACTCCTCCTGCTGACCCTGGGCTCAAACACCGCTAGTTTTTGCCCGGAAATGCTAGCTGCACAGAGAAAAACACCAGCCAATGTGTTAGTGGGGTTCAGCACCGCCAGCTGTTCCCCTGCTGTGTAGTCGGCAACGTGTCCAGCACAAGCCACGCTGGCACAACCGACCAAAAGCTGCCACCAGTGCAGGCTTCGGCCTACACTTTGCTCCTCTCCTCCTCCTGCTGACCCTGGGCTCAAACAATGCCAGTTTCTGCCCGGACATGCTAGCTGCACAGAGAAAAACACCAGCCAATGTGTTAGTGTGGTTCAGCACCGCCAGCTGTTCCCCCGCTGTGTAGCCGGCATCGTGTCCAGCACAAGCCACGCTGGCACAACCGACCAAAAGCTGCCACCAGTGCAGGCTTCGGCCTACACTTTGCTCCTCTCCTCCTCCTCCTGCTGACCCTGGGCTCTAACACCGCTAGTTTTTGCCCGGACATGCAATCTGCACAGAGAAAAACACCAGTCAATGTGTCAGTGGGGTTCAGCAACGCCAGCTGTTCCCCTGCTGTGTAGCTTGCAACGTGACCTGCAAACGCCACGCAGGCACATGAACTGAAATTGAAGGGAGCCTGGCCACCACCCCCAGGTGTTTCTATGTATAACAGCCACCTTGTACAGCAGTACTGCTGCATTTGTACAAGGTGGCTGACGTTTTCTCCTTGCCCACGTGGAACTCAACACGTACAAAATGTGTCTCTTTGAGACCATTCCACTGTCCCTGAGGTGTGACTTTCCTTTCTAATGATACGCAGCACCCCCCTTGGTAGCGCTTCCCGTCTTCTGACATCATTGGTTGGCTACTTGCGCCTGTTCGTCCGCCCTGCCTGAATAAAATGCTCCTCGTTGTCTTAATTATTTTGACTGCGAGGGTGTGATTGATGGGCACGAGCAGTGCATATCTTCGCCTGTCTTAACTCATCTCCTTCCGCCTTCTTCAGACTGTGCAGCCTCATGGCCGCGGCATGCGAGAAGGGATCAGCAGAGGCCGCCCAGTCTGAAGCAGGTGTAAGGACGTGTGTGAGCGGCCAAAATATTTACTGCTCAAGGCCACGAATCCCAGCACCGCAGTGTGGCTTTATGAAAAGACACTGTGGGTCTGGGATTTATGGCCATCGTTAACCGCACCGGCCAACATGAAATGAGGTCATAAGATGGGCAGCGCTAACAGGGCATTGCCAAGGGATAACACAAGAGCGCAGACTCCTGTACAGCAAATAACAACGCTCAGGAAGCTGCGCCAAGCACCAAGGCGTTATTTTGGACACCTGTGCTGCGTCTCATCAAAAAACCAAGTCACGCATCCACTACAGTTTTACTGTAGAATGGGGTAAATTGTGTATGTCTTTCATTCAGCGTGTGCAAGTAGACAAATTAATAGAGCAACCTTTCACTTGTGCAGCATTAATACTGCACAAGGTGTGTCTCTTGTACTTTGTAACACCTGAGGGGGGGGTTAAAGGTTTCCTTTGAAATTGGTTCAACTAGGCTTCGGCCTACACTCTGCTCCTCTCCTCCTCCTCCTGCTTCAACACGGGCTCTAACATCGCAAGTTTTTGCCCGCAAGTGCTAGCTGCACAGATAAAAACACACGCCATTGTGTTAGTGGGGTTCAGCAACGCCAGCTGTTCCCCCAGTGTGTAGCCGGCAAAGTGTCCTGCAAACGCAACGCAGACACAAAGCTGCCTCCAGTGCAGGCTTCGGCCTACACTCATCTCCCCCTGCTTACCCTTTGCTCCAACACCGCTAGTTGGGGCTCTAGGAATACAATCTTTAATAGGCAAGGCAACGCATCCGGGTTCCAGCACCGCCAGCTGGTTCTCGGCAGTGTTCTTGTCACAGGTACTCCCTCGTGCCAAGCCTGGTTTCAGCACCGTCAGCTGTTTCCGGGTTGTGTCAACTTCACTGAGACGCCTATGCTTGCCCCGTCGTGGGGCGGTCGAGTTAGCCAACTCCAGGGTGCCTCCAGTTTAGGAGCTTCCTATGTGGGCTGCGTGAACTGGTAGTCAAGGCTGGTTCTGTAGTGCCAGTAGGCCCAGCTCCCCCTGTAGGACTGTTGGGGTTCGGTAACTGCGGCTGCCTCGCGGCCTAGCTGTTCTCTCCTCTCCTGTGGGCCTTGGGGTCCACCACCTGGTTCCAGCACCGTCAGCTGGTTCCGGGCCGAGCCTTTGGCTTAGGTGCCTCCTCCTGGGTATCCGAGTTCCGCCAACGCCAGGCGGTCCTTGGTAGTGCTTTTAAGCGCGGGCACCTACAGCTTAGTAACCGGGTTCCAGCACCGTCAGCTGGTCCTCGGTCGTGCCATTGGCTCTTGCACACTGGGGCAACGCATCCGAGTTCCAGCACCGCCAGCTGGTTCTCGGCAGTGTTCTTGTCACAGGTACTCCCTCGTGCCAAGCCTGGTTTCAGCACCGTCAGCTGTTTCCGGGTTGTGTCAACTTCACTGAGACGCCTATGCTTGCCCCGTCGTGGGGCGGTCGAGTTAGCCAACTCCAGGGTGCCTCCAGTTTAGGAGCTTCCTATGTGGGCTGCGTGAACTGGTAGTCAAGGCTGGTTCTGTAGTGCCAGTAGGCCCAGCTCCCCCTGTAGGACTGTTGGGGTTCGGTAACTGCGGCTGCCTCGCGGCCTAGCTGTTCTCTCCTCTCCTGTGGGCCTTGGGGTCCACCACCTGGTTCCAGCACCGTCAGCTGGTTCCGGGCCGAGCCTTTGGCTAAGGTGCCTCCTCCTGGGTATCCGAGTTCCGCCAACGCCAGGCGGTCCTTGGTAGTGCTTTTAAGCGCGGGCACCTACAGCTTAGTAACCGGGTTCCAGCACCGTCAGCTGGTCCTCGGTCGTGCCATTGGCTCTTGCACACTGGGGCAACGCATCCGAGTTCCAGCACCGCCAGCTGGTTCTCGGCAGTGTTCTTGTCACAGGTACTCCCTCGTGCCAAGCCTGGTTTCAGCACCGTCAGCTGTTTCCGGGTTGTGTCAACTTCACTGAGACGCCTATGCTTGCCCCGTCGTGGTGCGGTCGAGTTAGCCAACTCCAGGGTGCCTCCAGTTTAGGAGCTTCCTATGTGGGCTGCGTGAACTGGTAGTCAAGGCTGGTTCTGTAGTGCCAGTAGGCCCAGCTCCCCCTGTAGGACTGTTGGGGTTCGGTAACTGCGGCTGCCTCGCGGCCTAGCTGTTCTCTCCTCTCCTGTGGGCCTTCGGGTCCACCACCTGGTTCCAGCACCGTCAGCTGGTTCCGGGCCGAGCCTTTGGCTTAGGTGCCTCCTCCTGGGTATCCGAGTTCCGCCAACGCCAGGCGGTCCTTGGTAGTGCTTTTAAGCGCGGGCACCTACAGCTTAGTAACCGGGTTCCAGCACCGTCAGCTGGTCCTCGGTCGTGCCATTGGCTCTTGCACACTGGGGCAACGCATCCGGGTTCCAGCACCGCCAGCTGGTTCTCGGCAGTGTTCTTGTCACAGGTACTCCCTCGTGCCAAGCCTGGTTTCAGCACCGTCAGCTGTTTCCAGGTTGTGTCAACTTCACTGAGACGCCTATGCTTGCCCCGTCGTGGTGCGGTCGAGTTAGCCAACTCCAGGGTGCCTCCAGTTTAGGAGCTTCCTATGTGGGCTGCGTGAACTGGTAGTCAAGGCTGGTTCTGTAGTGCCAGTAGGCCCAGCTCCCCCTGTAGGACTGTTGGGGTTCGGTAACTGCGGCTGCCTCGCGGCCTAGCTGTTCTCTCCTCTCCTGTGGGCCTTGGGGTCCACCACCTGGTTCCAGCACCGTCAGCTGGTTCCGGGCCGAGCCTTTGGCTAAGGTGCCTCCTCCTGGGTATCCGAGTTCCGCCAACGCCAGGCGGTCCTTGGTAGTGCTTTTAAGCGCGGGCACCTACAGCTTAGTAACCGGGTTCCAGCACCGTCAGCTGGTCCTCGGTCGTGCCATTGGCTCTTGCACACTGGGGCAACGCATCCGGGTTCCAGCACCGCCAGCTGGTTCTCGGCAGTGTTCTTGTCACAGGTACTCCCTCGTGCCAAGCCTGGTTTCAGCACCGTCAGCTGTTTCCGGGTTGTGTCAACTTCACTGAGACGCCTATGCTTGCCCCGTCGTGGGGCGGTCGAGTTAGCCAACTCCAGGGTGCCTCCAGTTTAGGAGCTTCCTATGTGGGCTGCGTGAACTGGTAGTCAAGGCTGGTTCTGTAGTGCCAGTAGGCCCAGCTCCCCCTGTAGGACTGTTGGGGTTCGGTAACTGCGGCTGCCTCGCGGCCTAGCTGTTCTCTCCTCTCCTGTGGGCCTTGGGGTCCACCACCTGGTTCCAGCACCGTCAGCTGGTTCCGGGCCGAGCCTTTGGCTAAGGTGCCTCCTCCTGGGTATCCGAGTTCCGCCAACGCCAGGCGGTCCTTGGTAGTGCTTTTAAGCGCGGGCACCTACAGCTTAGTAACCGGGTTCCAGCACCGTCAGCTGGTCCTCGGTCGTGCCATTGGCTCTTGCACACTGGGGCAACGCATCCGGGTTCCAGCACCGCCAGCTGGTTCTCGGCAGTGTTCTTGTCACAGGTACTCCCTCGTGCCAAGCCTGGTTTCAGCACCGTCAGCTGTTTCCGGGTTGTGTCAACTTCACTGAGACGCCTATGCTTGCCCCGTCGTGGGGCGGTCGAGTTAGCCAACTCCAGGGTGCCTCCAGTTTAGGAGCTTCCTATGTGGGCTGCGTGAACTGGTAGTCAAGGCTGGTTCTGTAGTGCCAGTAGGCCCAGCTCCCCCTGTAGGACTGTTGGGGTTCGGTAACTGCGGCTGCCTCGCGGCCTAGCTGTTCTCTCCTCTCCTGTGGGCCTTCGGGTCCACCACCTGGTTCCAGCACCGTCAGCTGGTTCCGGGCCGAGCCTTTGGCTTAGGTGCCTCCTCCTGGGTATCCGAGTTCCGCCAACGCCAGGCGGTCCTTGGTAGTGCTTTTAAGCGCGGGCACCTACAGCTTAGTAACCGGGTTCCAGCACCGTCAGCTGGTCCTCGGTCGTGCCATTGGCTCTTGCACACTGGGGCAACGCTCCGGAGTTCCAGCACCGCCAGCTGGTTCTCGGCAGTGTTCTTGTCAAGGTACTCCCTCGTGCCAAGCCTGGTTTCAGCACCGTCAGCTGTTTCCGGGTTGTGTCAACTTCACTGAGACGCCTATGCTTGCCCCGTCGTGGGGCGGTCGAGTTAGCCAACTCCAGGGTGCCTCCAGTTTAGGAGCTTCCTATATGGGCTGCGTGAACTGGTAGTCAAGGCTGGTTCTGTAGTGCCAGTAGGCCCAGCTCCCCCTGTAGGACTGTTGGGGTTCGGTAACTGCGGCTGCCTCGCGGCCTAGCTGTTCTCTCCTCTCCTGTGGGCCTTGGGGTCCACCACCTGGTTCCAGCACCGTCAGCTGGTTCCGGGCCGAGCCTTTGGCTAAGGTGCCTCCTCCTGGGTATCCGAGTTCCGCCAACGCCAGGCGGTCCTTGGTAGTGCTTTTAAGCGCGGGCACCTACAGCTTAGTAACCGGGTTCCAGCACCGTCAGCTGGTCCTCGGTCGTGCCATTGGCTCTTGCACACTGGGGCAACGCATCCGAGTTCCAGCACCGCCAGCTGGTTCTCGGCAGTGTTCTTGTCACAGGTACTCCCTCGTGCCAAGCCTGGTTTCAGCACCGTCAGCTGTTTCCGGGTTGTGTCAACTTCACTGAGACGCCTATGCTTGCCCCGTCGTGGTGCGGTCGAGTTAGCCAACTCCAGGGTGCCTCCA
Source organism: Ranitomeya imitator (assembly GCF_032444005.1). NCBI lineage: Eukaryota > Metazoa > Chordata > Amphibia > Anura > Dendrobatidae > Ranitomeya > Ranitomeya imitator. The sequence goes on from NW_027194293.1 coordinate 469,406, forward strand.
GTTTAGGAGCTTCCTATGTGGGCTGCGTGAACTGGTAGTCAAGGCTGGTTCTGTAGTGCCAGTAGGCCCAGCTCCCCCTGTAGGACTGTTGGGGTTCGGTAACTGCGGCTGCCTCGCGGCCTAGCTGTTCTCTCCTCTCCTGTGGGCCTTCGGGTCCACCACCTGGTTCCAGCACCGTCAGCTGGTTCCGGGCCGAGCCTTTGGCTTAGGTGCCTCCTCCTGGGTATCCGAGTTCCGCCAACGCCAGGCGGTCCTTGGTAGTGCTTTTAAGCGCGGGCACCTACAGCTTAGTAACCGGGTTCCAGCACCGTCAGCTGGTCCTCGGTCGTGCCATTGGCTCTTGCACACTGGGGCAACGCATCCGGGTTCCAGCACCGCCAGCTGGTTCTCGGCAGTGTTCTTGTCACAGGTACTCCCTCGTGCCAAGCCTGGTTTCAGCACCGTCAGCTGTTTCCAGGTTGTGTCAACTTCACTGAGACGCCTATGCTTGCCCCGTCGTGGTGCGGTCGAGTTAGCCAACTCCAGGGTGCCTCCAGTTTAGGAGCTTCCTATGTGGGCTGCGTGAACTGGTAGTCAAGGCTGGTTCTGTAGTGCCAGTAGGCCCAGCTCCCCCTGTAGGACTGTTGGGGTTCGGTAACTGCGGCTGCCTCGCGGCCTAGCTGTTCTCTCCTCTCCTGTGGGCCTTGGGGTCCACCACCTGGTTCCAGCACCGTCAGCTGGTTCCGGGCCGAGCCTTTGGCTAAGGTGCCTCCTCCTGGGTATCCGAGTTCCGCCAACGCCAGGCGGTCCTTGGTAGTGCTTTTAAGCGCGGGCACCTACAGCTTAGTAACCGGGTTCCAGCACCGTCAGCTGGTCCTCGGTCGTGCCATTGGCTCTTGCACACTGGGGCAACGCATCCGGGTTCCAGCACCGCCAGCTGGTTCTCGGCAGTGTTCTTGTCACAGGTACTCCCTCGTGCCAAGCCTGGTTTCAGCACCGTCAGCTGTTTCCGGGTTGTGTCAACTTCACTGAGACGCCTATGCTTGCCCCGTCGTGGGGCGGTCGAGTTAGCCAACTCCAGGGTGCCTCCAGTTTAGGAGCTTCCTATGTGGGCTGCGTGAACTGGTAGTCAAGGCTGGTTCTGTAGTGCCAGTAGGCCCAGCTCCCCCTGTAGGACTGTTGGGGTTCGGTAACTGCGGCTGCCTCGCGGCCTAGCTGTTCTCTCCTCTCCTGTGGGCCTTGGGGTCCACCACCTGGTTCCAGCACCGTCAGCTGGTTCCGGGCCGAGCCTTTGGCTAAGGTGCCTCCTCCTGGGTATCCGAGTTCCGCCAACGCCAGGCGGTCCTTGGTAGTGCTTTTAAGCGCGGGCACCTACAGCTTAGTAACCGGGTTCCAGCACCGTCAGCTGGTCCTCGGTCGTGCCATTGGCTCTTGCACACTGGGGCAACGCATCCGGGTTCCAGCACCGCCAGCTGGTTCTCGGCAGTGTTCTTGTCACAGGTACTCCCTCGTGCCAAGCCTGGTTTCAGCACCGTCAGCTGTTTCCGGGTTGTGTCAACTTCACTGAGACGCCTATGCTTGCCCCGTCGTGGGGCGGTCGAGTTAGCCAACTCCAGGGTGCCTCCAGTTTAGGAGCTTCCTATGTGGGCTGCGTGAACTGGTAGTCAAGGCTGGTTCTGTAGTGCCAGTAGGCCCAGCTCCCCCTGTAGGACTGTTGGGGTTCGGTAACTGCGGCTGCCTCGCGGCCTAGCTGTTCTCTCCTCTCCTGTGGGCCTTGGGGTCCACCACCTGGTTCCAGCACCGTCAGCTGGTTCCGGGCCGAGCCTTTGGCTAAGGTGCCTCCTCCTGGGTATCCGAGTTCCGCCAACGCCAGGCGGTCCTTGGTAGTGCTTTTAAGCGCGGGCACCTACAGCTTAGTAACCGGGTTCCAGCACCGTCAGCTGGTCCTCGGTCGTGCCATTGGCTCTTGCACACTGGGGCAACGCATCCGGGTTCCAGCACCGCCAGCTGGTTCTCGGCAGTGTTCTTGTCACAGGTACTCCCTCGTGCCAAGCCTGGTTTCAGCACCGTCAGCTGTTTCCGGGTTGTGTCAACTTCACTGAGACGCCTATGCTTGCCCCGTCGTGGGGCGGTCGAGTTAGCCAACTCCAGGGTGCCTCCAGTTTAGGAGCTTCCTATGTGGGCTGCGTGAACTGGTAGTCAAGGCTGGTTCTGTAGTGCCAGTAGGCCCAGCTCCCCCTGTAGGACTGTTGGGGTTCGGTAACTGCGGCTGCCTCGCGGCCTAGCTGTTCTCTCCTCTCCTGTGGGCCTTCGGGTCCACCACCTGGTTCCAGCACCGTCAGCTGGTTCCGGGCCGAGCCTTTGGCTTAGGTGCCTCCTCCTGGGTATCCGAGTTCCGCCAACGCCAGGCGGTCCTTGGTAGTGCTTTTAAGCGCGGGCACCTACAGCTTAGTAACCGGGTTCCAGCACCGTCAGCTGGTCCTCGGTCGTGCCATTGGCTCTTGCACACTGGGGCAACGCATCCGAGTTCCAGCACCGCCAGCTGGTTCTCGGCAGTGTTCTTGTCACTTTGGCTTAGGTGCCTCCTTCTGGGTATCCGAGTTCCGCCAACGTCAGGCGGTCCTTGGTAGTGCTTTTTAGCACGGGTACCTCCTGCTTAGTAACCGGGTTCCAGTAACGTCAGCTGGTCCTCGGTAGTTCCATAGGCTCTTGAACCTTCGGGTAGCCATCCGAGTTCCAGTTCCATCAGCTGGTTCTTGGCATTTTCTCAGCCTTCTTGTACCTTCTGCTACATTTCCAAGTTGAAGACCCTAACGTCGACAACCCGGAAGACCACCCCGATGACGACGACCCGGAAGACCACCCCGATGACGACGACGACGACGACGGCGGAGACGACGACGGCTGAGACGACGACGGCGGAGATGACGACACTGGAGACGAAGACCCTGGAGACGACAACATGGAAGACCGAGAAGCAGAAGAACAAGAGGCTGCAGAACAAAGAGCAGAAGAACATTAAGCATAAGACTTAATATCAGAGCAAAAGATATTATCTAAATTATATGCAGAAGAAGACTAAGCAGTGTATGGGGGTGAGTCCGTTCCTCCTCGTGGTGCCCCTGGATAAAGCCTGATGCTGCAGGCCAAACTGAACGCGGACAAATGTAACTTTTGTGACTGGCAGAACGGAAGGTGTAATCTTCCAACTTTTATAGATAACAACTACGGGAATGCCTGTCACAAATGAGAATATGATGAAGAAGTAGAATAGGAAGAATAATAACAGTGGAATAAAAAGAATATGTAGAATAGGAAGAATAATAATAGTTGAAGAAAATGAATATGAAGAATGTAATAAAAAAAAAAATAGGTAGAAGATGAAGAAGAAGATGAATAAGGTGAAGAAGTTGATGTCAAGGATGCTGATGATGATGAAGATGAAAGTGTGGGAAAAGAAAAAAAAAAAAAAGAAAAAAAAGAAGGGGAAGGGCGTGGAATAGTGAAACATCAATATCTGACAAAATAAAAAAAATTTACATACTCAATATCTTTTTCAATCCGAACTTCTTTAAAAAAAAAAAAAAAACATGCTATTCTATTTGATTGGACTAATCCTCATTGCCTTTAATGTCTCCGCCACCTCCCCCATACATCCTACATTATTCTTAGTTGTTTTCCTTCAGGTAGAATGAACCTACAAGGAAAGAAAGGGTTTATTTTAATTCCGATATTTTGGTCCCATTGACTTGCATTGGGATCGGGTATCGGTATCGGCGATATCCGATATTTTTTGAATATCGGCCGATCCAAACCGATACCGATACTTTCCGATATCGGAAGGTATCGCTCAACACTACTATGGACTGAACAAGAAACCACCAAAAATTTTAACCAGTCATCGTTCTCACAACACTGAGGACCAGTCATTCGAAATGACTTCTCCATGCATTTTATGCATTGGTAAAAGCACTATGATGAAAAGTGTGATATGTTTTCAGGTATCTCCTATACTAATAGAGCCACATGCTCACCGGTTTGCCACATGATGTAGGCCTATGGACTGAACAAGAAACCACCAAAAATTTTAACCAGTCATCGTTCTCACAACACTGAGGACCAGTCATTCGAAATGACTTCTCCATGCATTTTATGCATTGGTAAAAGCACTATGATGAAAAGTGTGATATGTTTTCAGGTATCTCCTATACTAATAGAGCCACATGCTCACCGGTTTGCCACATGATGTAGGCCTATGGACTGAACAAGAAACCACCAAAAATTTTAACCAGTCATCGTTCTCACAACACTGAGGACTAGTCATTCGAAATGACTTCTCCATGCATTTTATGCATTGGTAAAAGCACTATGATGAAAAGTGTGATATGTTTTCAGGTATCTCCTATACTAATAGAGCCACATGCTCACCGGTTTGCCACATGATGTAGGCCTATGGACTGAACAAGAAACCACCAAAAATTTTAACCAGTCATCGTTCTCACAACACTGAGGACCAGTCATTCGAAATGACTTCTCCATGCATTTTATGCATTGGTAAAAGCACTATGATGAAAAGTGTGATATGTTTTCAGGTATCTCCTATACTAATAGAGCCACATGCTCACCGGTTTGCCACATGATGTAGGCCTATGGACTGAACAAGAAACCACCAAAAATTTTAACCAGTCATCGTTCTCACAACACTGAGGACCAGTCATTCGAAATGACTTCTCCATGCATTTTATGCATTGGTAAAAGCACTATGATGAAAAGTGTGATATGTTTTCAGGTATCTCCTATACTAATAGAGCCACATGCTCACCGGTTTGCCACATGATGTAAGCCTATGGACTGAACAAGAAACCACCAAAAATTTTAACCAGTCATCGTTCTCACAACACTGAGGACCAGTCATTCGAAATGACTTCTCCATGCATTTTATGCATTGGTAAAAGCACTATGATGAAAAGTGTGATATGTTTTCAGGTATCTCCTATACTAATAGAGCCACATGCTCACCGGTTTGCCACATGATGTAGGCCTATGGACTGAACAAGAAACCACCAAAAATTTTAACCAGTCATCGTTCTCACAACACTGAGGACTAGTCATTCGAAATGACTTCTCCATGCATTTTATGCATTGGTAAAAGCACTATGATGAAAAGTGTGATATGTTTTCAGGTATCTCCTATACTAATAGAGCCACATGCTCACCGGTTTGCCACATGATGTAGGCCTATGGACTGAACAAGAAACCACCAAAAATTTTAACCAGTCATCGTTCTCACAACACTGAGGACCAGTCATTCGAAATGACTTCTCCATGCATTTTATGCATTGGTAAAAGCACTATGATGAAAAGTGTGATATGTTTTCAGGTATCTCCTATACTAATAGAGCCACATGCTCACCGGTTTGCCACATGATGTAGGCCTATGGACTGAACAAGAAACCACCAAAAATTTTAACCAGTCATCGTTCTCACAACACTGAGGACCAGTCATTCGAAATGACTTCTCCATGCATTTTATGCATTGGTAAAAGCACTATGATGAAAAGTGTGATATGTTTTCAGGTATCTCCTATACTAATAGAGCCACATGCTCACCGGTTTGCCACATGATGTAGGCCTATGGACTGAACAAGAAACCACCAAAAATTTTAACCAGTCATCGTTCTCACAACACTGAGGACCAGTCATTCGAAATGACTTCTCCATGCATTTTATGCATTGTTAAAAGCACTATGATGAAAAGTGTGATATGTTTTCAGGTATCTCCTATACTAATAGAGCCACATGCTCACCGGATTGCCACATGATGTAGGCCTATGGACTGAACAAGAAACCACCAAAAATTTTAACCAGTCATCGTTCTCACAACACTGAGGACCAGTCATTCGAAATGACTTCTCCATGCATTTTATGCATTGGTAAAAGCACTATGATGAAAAGTGTGATATGTTTTCAGGTATCTCCTATACTAATAGAGCCACATGCTCACCGGTTTGCCACATGATGTAGGCCTATGGACTGAACAAGAAACCACCAAAAATTTTAACCAGTCATCATTCTCACAACACTGAGGACCAGTCATTCGAAATGACTTCTCCATGCATTTTATGCATTGGTAAAAGCACTATGATGAAAAATGTGATATGTTTTCAGGTATCTCCTATACTAATAGAGCCACATGCTCACCGGTTTGCCACATGATGTAGGCCTATGGACTGAACAAGAAACCACCAAAAATTTTAACCAGTCATCGTTCTCACAACACTGAGGACCAGTCATTCGAAATGACTTCTCCATGCATTTTATGCATTGGTAAAAGCACTATGATGAAAAGTGTGATATGTTTTCAGGTATCTCCTATACTAATAGAGCCACATGCTCACCGGTTTGCCACATGATGTAGGCCTATGGACTGAACAAGAAACCACCAAAAATTTTAACCAGTCATCGTTCTCACAACACTGAGGACCAGTCATTCGAAATGACTTCTCCATGCATTTTATGCATTGGTAAAAGCACTATGATGAAAAGTGTGATATGTTTTCAGGTATCTCCTATACTAATAGAGCCACATGCTCACCGGTTTGCCACATGATGTAGGCCTATGGACTGAACAAGAAACCACCAAAAATTTTAACCAGTCATCGTTCTCACAACACTGAGGACCAGTCATTCGAAATGACTTCTCCATGCATTTTATGCATTGGTAAAAGCACTATGATGAAAAGTGTGATATGTTTTCAGGTATCTCCTATACTAATAGAGCCACATGCTCACTGGTTTGCCACATGATGTAGGCCTATGGACTGAACAAGAAACCACCAAAAATTTTAACCAGTCATCGTTCTCACAACACTGAGGACCAGTCATTCGAAATGAATTCTCCATGCATTTTATGCATTGGTAAAAGCACTATGATGAAAAGTGTGATATGTTTTCAGGTATCTCCTATACTAATAGAGCCACATGCTCACCGGTTTGCCACATGATGTAGGCCTATGGACTGAACAAGAAACCACCAAAAATTTTAACCAGTCATCGTTCTCACAACACTGAGGACCAGTCATTCGAAATGACTTCTCCATGCATTTTATGCATTGGTAAAAGCACTATGATGAAAAGTGTGATATGTTTTCAGGTATCTCCTATACTAATAGAGCCACATGCTCACCGGTTTGCCACATGATGTAGGCCTATGGACTGAACAAGAAACCACCAAAAATTTTAACCAGTCATCGTTCTCACAACACTGAGGACCAGTCATTCGAAATGACTTCTCCATGCATTTTATGCATTGGTAAAAGCACTATGATGAAAAGTGTGATATGTTTTCAGGTATCTCCTATACTAATAGAGCCACATGCTCACCGGTTTGCCACATGATGTAGGCCTATGGACTGAACAAGAAACCACCAAAAATTTTAACCAGTCATCGTTCTCACAACACTGAGGACCATTCATTCGAAATGACTTCTCCATGCATTTTATGCATTGGTAAAAGCACTATGATGAAAAGTGAGATATGTTTTCAGGTATCTCCTATACTAATAGAGCCACATGCTCACCGGTTTGCCACATGATGTAGGCCTATGGACTGAACAAGAAACCACCAAAAATTTTAACCAGTCATCGTTCTCACAACACTGAGGACCAGTCATTCGAAATGACTTCTCCATGCATTTTATGCATTGGTAAAAGCACTATGATGAAAAGTGTGATATGTTTTCAGGTATCTCCTATACTAATAGAGCCACATGCTCACCGGTTTGCCACATGATGTAGGCCTATGGACTGAACAAGAAACCACCAAAAATTTTAACCAGTCATCGTTCTCACAACACTGAGGACCAGTCATTCGAAATGACTTCTCCATGCATTTTATGCATTGGTAAAAGCACTATGATGAAAAGTGTGATATGTTTTCAGGTATCTCCTATACTAATAGAGCCACATGCTCACCGGTTTGCCACATGATGTAGGCCTATGGACTGAACAAGAAACCACCAAAAATTTTAACCAGTCATCGTTCTCACAACACTGAGGACCAGTCATTCGAAATGACTTCTCCATGCATTTTATGCATTGGTAAAAGCACTATGATGAAAAGTGTGATATGTTTTCAGGTATCTCCTATACTAATAGAGCCACATGCTCACCGGTTTGCCACATGATGTAGGCCTATGGACTGAACAAGAAACCACCAAAAATTTTAACCAGTCATCGTTCTCACAACACTGAGGACCAGTCATTCGAAATGACTTCTCCATGCATTTTATGCATTGGTAAAAGCACTATGATGAAAAGTGTGATATGTTTTCAGGTATCTCCTATACTAATAGAGCCACATGCTCACTGGTTTGCCACATGATGTAGGCCTATGGACTGAACAAGAAACCACCAAAAATTTTAACCAGTCATCGTTCTCACAACACTGAGGACCAGTCATTCGAAATGACTTCTCCATGCATTTTATGCATTGGTAAAAGCACTATGATGAAAAGTGTGATATGTTTTCAGGTATCTCCTATACTAATAGAGCCACATGCTCACCGGTTTGCCACATGATGTAGGCCTATGGACTGAACAAGAAACCACCAAAAATTTTAACCAGTCATCGTTCTCACAACACTGAGGACCAGTCATTCGAAATGACTTCTCCATGCATTTTATGCATTGGTAAAAGCACTATGATGAAAAGTGTGATATGTTTTCAGGTATCTCCTATACTAATAGAGCCACATGCTCACCGGTTTGCCACATGATGTAGGCCTATGGACTGAACAAGAAACCACCAAAAATTTTAACCAGTCATCGTTCTCACAACACTGAGGACCAGTCATTCGAAATGACTTCTCCATGCATTTTATGCATTGGTAAAAGCACTATGATGAAAAGTGTGATATGTTTTCAGGTATCTCCTATACTAATAGAGCCACATGCTCACCGGTTTGCCACATGATGTAGGCCTATGGACTGAACAAGAAACCACCAAAAATGTTAACCAGTCATCGATCTCACAACACTGAGGACCAGTCATTCGAAATGACTTCTCCATGCATTTTATGCATTTGTAAAAGCACTATGATGAAAAGTGTGATATGTTTTCAGGTATCTCCTATACTAATAGAGCCACATGCTCACCGGTTTGCCACATGATGTAGGCCTATGGACTGAACAAGAAACCACCAAAAATTTTAACCAGTCATCGTTCTCACAACACTGAGGACCAGTCATTCGAAATGACTTCTCCATGCATTTTATGCATTGGTAAAAGCACTATGATGAAAAGTGTGATATGTTTTCAGGTATCTCCTATACTAATAGAGCCACATGCTCACCGGTTTGCCACATGATGTAGGCCTATGGACTGAACAAGAAACCACCAAAAATTTTAACCAGTCATCGTTCTCACAACACTGAGGACCAGTCATTCGAAATGACTTCTCCATGCATTTTATGCATTGGTAAAAGCACTATGATGAAAAGTGTGATATGTTTTCAGGTATCTCCTATACTAATAGAGCCACATGCTCACCGGTTTGCCACATGATGTAGGCCTATGGACTGAACAAGAAACCACCAAAAATTTTAACCAGTCATCATTCTCACAACACTGAGGACCAGTCATTCGAAATGACTTCTCCATGCATTTTATGCATTGGTAAAAGCACTATGATGAAAAATGTGATATGTTTTCAGGTATCTCCTATACTAATAGAGCCACATGCTCACCGGTTTGCCACATGATGTAGGCCTATGGACTGAACAAGAAACCACCAAAAATTTTAACCAGTCATCGTTCTCACAACACTGAGGACCAGTCATTCGAAATGACTTCTCCATGCATTTTATGCATTGGTAAAAGCACTATGATGAAAAGTGTGATATGTTTTCAGGTATCTCCTATACTAATAGAGCCACATGCTCACCGGTTTGCCACATGATGTAGGCCTATGGACTGAACAAGAAACCACCAAAAATTTTAACCAGTCATCGTTCTCACAACACTGAGGACCAGTCATTCGAAATGACTTCTCCATGCATTTTATGCATTGGTAAAAGCACTATGATGAAAAGTGTGATATGTTTTCAGGTATCTCCTATACTAATAGAGCCACATGCTCACTGGTTTGCCACATGATGTAGGCCTATGGACTGAACAAGAAACCACCAAAAATTTTAACCAGTCATCGTTATCACAACACTGAGGACCAGTCATTCGAAATGACTTCTCCATGCATTTTATGCATTGGTAAAAGCACTATGATGAAAAGTGTGATATGTTTTCAGGTATCTCCTATACTAATAGAGCCACATGCTCACCGGTTTGCCACATGATGTAGGCCTATGGACTGAACAAGAAACCACCAAAAATTTTAACCAGTCATCGTTCTCACAACACTGAGGACCAGTCATTCGAAATGACTTCTCCATGCATTTTATGCATTGGTAAAAGCACTATGATGAAAAGTGTGATATGTTTTCAGGTATCTCCTATACTAATAGAGCCACATGCTCACCGGTTTGCCACATGATGTAGGCCTATGGACTGAACAAGAAACCACCAAAAATTTTAACCAGTCATCGTTCTCACAACACTGAGGACCAGTCATTCGAAATGACTTCTCCATGCATTTTATGCATTGGTAAAAGCACTATGATGAAAAGTGTGATATGTTTTCAGGTATCTCCTATACTAATAGAGCCACATGCTCACCGGTTTGCCACATGATGTAGGCCTATGGACTGAACAAGAAACCACCAAAAATTTTAACCAGTCATCGTTCTCACAACACTGAGGACCATTCATTCGAAATGACTTCTCCATGCATTTTATGCATTGGTAAAAGCACTATGATGAAAAGTGAGATATGTTTTCAGGTATCTCCTATACTAATAGAGCCACATGCTCACCGGTTTGCCACATGATGTAGGCCTATGGACTGAACAAGAAACCACCAAAAATTTTAACCAGTCATCGTTCTCACAACACTGAGGACCAGTCATTCGAAATGACTTCTCCATGCATTTTATGCATTGGTAAAAGCACTATGATGAAAAGTGTGATATGTTTTCAGGTACCTCCTATACTAATAGAGCCACATGCTCACCGGTTTGCCACATGATGTAGGCCTATGGACTGAACAAGAAACCACCAAAAATTTTAACCAGTCATCGTTCTCACAACACTGAGGACCAGTCATTCGAAATGACTTCTCCATGCATTTTATGCATTGGTAAAAGCACTATGATGAAAAGTGTGATATGTTTTCAGGTATCTCCTATACTAATAGAGCCACATGCTCACCGGTTTGCCACATGATGTAGGCCTATGGACTGAACAAGAAACCACCAAAAATTTTAACCAGTCATCGTTCTCACAACACTGAGGACCAGTCATTCGAAATGACTTCTCCATGCATTTTATGCATTGGTAAAAGCACTATGATGAAAAGTGTGATATGTTTTCAGGTATCTCCTATACTAATAGAGCCACATGCTCACCGGTTTGCCACATGATGTAGGCCTATGGACTGAACAAGAAACCACCAAAAATGTTAACCAGTCATCGATCTCACAACACTGAGGACCAGTCATTCGAAATGACTTCTCCATGCATTTTATGCCTTGGTAAAAGCACTATGATGAAAAGTGTGATATGTTTTCAGGTATCTCCTATACTAATAGAGCCACATGCTCACCGGTTTGCCACATGATGTAGGCCTATGGACTGAACAAGAAACCACCAAAAATTTTAACCAGTCATCATTCTCACAACACTGAGGACCAGTCATTCGAAATGACTTCTCCATGCATTTTATGCATTGGTAAAAGCACTATGATGAAAAATGTGATATGTTTTCAGGTATCTCCTATACTAATAGAGCCACATGCTCACCGGTTTGCCACATGATGTAGGCCTATGGACTGAACAAGAAACCACCAAAAATTTTAACCAGTCATCGTTCTCACAACACTGAGGACCAGTCATTCGAAATGACTTCTCCATGCATTTTATGCATTGGTAAAAGCACTATGATGAAAAGTGTGATATGTTTTCAGGTATCTCCTATACTAATAGAGCCACATGCTCACCGGTTTGCCACATGATGTAGGCCTATGGACTGAACAAGAAACCACCAAAAATTTTAACCAGTCATCGTTCTCACAACACTGAGGACCAGTCATTCGAAATGACTTCTCCATGCATTTTATGCATTGGTAAAAGCACTATGATGAAAAGTGTGATATGTTTTCAGGTATCTCCTATACTAATAGAGCCACATGCTCACCGGTTTGCCACATGATGTAGGCCTATGGACTGAACAAGAAACCACCAAAAATTTTAACCAGTCATCGTTCTCACAACACTGAGGACCAGTCATTCGAAATGACTTCTCCATGCATTTTATGCATTGGTAAAAGCACTATGATGAAAAGTGTGATATGTTTTCAGGTATCTCCTATACTAATAGAGCCACATGCTCACTGGTTTGCCACATGATGTAGGCCTATGGACTGAACAAGAAACCACCAAAAATTTTAACCAGTCATCGTTATCACAACACTGAGGACCAGTCATTCGAAATGACTTCTCCATGCATTTTATGCATTGGTAAAAGCACTATGATGAAAAGTGTGATATGTTTTCAGGTATCTCCTATACTAATAGAGCCACATGCTCACCGGTTTGCCACATGATGTAGGCCTATGGACTGAACAAGAAACCACCAAAAATTTTAACCAGTCATCGTTCTCACAACACTGAGGACCAGTCATTCGAAATGACTTCTCCATGCATTTTATGCATTGGTAAAAGCACTATGATGAAAAGTGTGATATGTTTTCAGGTATCTCCTATACTAATAGAGCCACATGCTCACCGGTTTGCCACATGATGTAGGCCTATGGACTGAACAAGAAACCACCAAAAATTTTAACCAGTCATCGTTCTCACAACACTGAGGACCAGTCATTCGAAATGACTTCTCCATGCATTTTATGCATTGGTAAAAGCACTATGATGAAAAGTGTGATATGTTTTCAGGTATCTCCTATACTAATAGAGCCACATGCTCACCGGTTTGCCACATGATGTAGGCCTATGGACTGAACAAGAAACCACCAAAAATTTTAACCAGTCATCGTTCTCACAACACTGAGGACCATTCATTCGAAATGACTTCTCCATGCATTTTATGCATTGGTAAAAGCACTATGATGAAAAGTGAGATATGTTTTCAGGTATCTCCTATACTAATAGAGCCACATGCTCACCGGTTTGCCACATGATGTAGGCCTATGGACTGAACAAGAAACCACCAAAAATTTTAACCAGTCATCGTTCTCACAACACTGAGGACCAGTCATTCGAAATGACTTCTCCATGCATTTTATGCATTGGTAAAAGCACTATGATGAAAAGTGTGATATGTTTTCAGGTACCTCCTATACTAATAGAGCCACATGCTCACCGGTTTGCCACATGATGTAGGCCTATGGACTGAACAAGAAACCACCAAAAATTTTAACCAGTCATCGTTCTCACAACACTGAGGACCAGTCATTCGAAATGACTTCTCCATGCATTTTATGCATTGGTAAAAGCACTATGATGAAAAGTGTGATATGTTTTCAGGTATCTCCTATACTAATAGAGCCACATGCTCACCGGTTTGCCACATGATGTAGGCCTATGGACTGAACAAGAAACCACCAAAAATTTTAACCAGTCATCGTTCTCACAACACTGAGGACCAGTCATTCGAAATGACTTCTCCATGCATTTTATGCATTGGTAAAAGCACTATGATGAAAAGTGTGATATGTTTTCAGGTATCTCCTATACTAATAGAGCCACATGCTCACCGGTTTGCCACATGATGTAGGCCTATGGACTGAACAAGAAACCACCAAAAATGTTAACCAGTCATCGATCACACAACACTGAGGACCAGTCATTCGAAATGACTTCTCCATGCATTTTATGCCTTGGTAAAAGCACTATGATGAAAAGTGTGATATGTTTTCAGGTATCTCCTATACTAATAGAGCCACATGCTCACCGGTTTGCCACATGATGTAGGCCTATGGACTGAACAAGAAACCACCAAAAATTTTAACCAGTCATCGTTCTCACAACACTGAGGACCATTCATTCGAAATGACTTCTCCATGCATTTTATGCATTGGTAAAAGCACTATGATGAAAAGTGAGATATGTTTTCAGGTATCTCCTATACTAATAGAGCCACATGCTCACCGGTTTGCCACATGATGTAGGCCTATGGACTGAACAAGAAACCACCAAAAATTTTAACCAGTCATCGTTCTCACAACACTGAGGACCAGTCATTCGAAATGACTTCTCCATGCATTTTATGCATTGGTAAAAGCACTATGATGAAAAGTGTGATATGTTTTCAGGTACCTCCTATACTAATAGAGCCACATGCTCACCGGTTTGCCACATGATGTAGGCCTATGGACTGAACAAGAAACCACCAAAAATTTTAACCAGTCATCGTTCTCACAACACTGAGGACCAGTCATTCGAAATGACTTCTCCATGCATTTTATGCATTGGTAAAAGCACTATGATGAAAAGTGTGATATGTTTTCAGGTATCTCCTATACTAATAGAGCCACATGCTCACCGGTTTGCCACATGATGTAGGCCTATGGACTGAACAAGAAACCACCAAAAATTTTAACCAGTCATCGTTCTCACAACACTGAGGACCAGTCATTCGAAATGACTTCTCCATGCATTTTATGCATTGGTAAAAGCACTATGATGAAAAGTGTGATATGTTTTCAGGTATCTCCTATACTAATAGAGCCACATGCTCACCGGTTTGCCACATGATGTAGGCCTATGGACTGAACAAGAAACCACCAAAAATGTTAACCAGTCATCGATCTCACAACACTGAGGACCAGTCATTCGAAATGACTTCTCCATGCATTTTATGCCTTGGTAAAAGCACTATGATGAAAAGTGTGATATGTTTTCAGGTATCTCCTATACTAATAGAGCCACATGCTCACCGGTTTGCCACATGATGTAGGCCTATGGACTGAACAAGAAACCACCAAAAATTTTAACCAGTCATCATTCTCACAACACTGAGGACCAGTCATTCGAAATGACTTCTCCATGCATTTTATGCATTGGTAAAAGCACTATGATGAAAAATGTGATATGTTTTCAGGTATCTCCTATACTAATAGAGCCACATGCTCACCGGTTTGCCACATGATGTAGGCCTATGGACTGAACAAGAAACCACCAAAAATTTTAACCAGTCATCGTTCTCACAACACTGAGGACCAGTCATTCGAAATGACTTCTCCATGCATTTTATGCATTGGTAAAAGCACTATGATGAAAAGTGTGATATGTTTTCAGGTATCTCCTATACTAATAGAGCCACATGCTCACTGGTTTGCCACATGATGTAGGCCTATGGACTGAACAAGAAACCACCAAAAATTTTAACCAGTCATCGTTCTCACAACACTGAGGACCAGTCATTCGAAATGACTTCTCCATGCATTTTATGCATTGGTAAAAGCACTATGATGAAAAGTGTGATATGTTTTCAGGTATCTCCTATACTAATAGAGCCACATGCTCACCGGTTTGCCACATGATGTAGGCCTATGGACTGAACAAGAAACCACCAAAAATTTTAACCAGTCATCGTTCTCACAACACTGAGGACCAGTCATTCGAAATGACTTCTCCATGCATTTTATGCATTGGTAAAAGCACTATGATGAAAAGTGTGATATGTTTTCAGGTATCTCCTATACTAATAGAGCCACATGCTCACCGGTTTGCCACATGATGTAGGCCTATGGACTGAACAAGAAACCACCAAAAATGTTAACCAGTCATCGATCTCACAACACTGAGGACCAGTCATTCGAAATGACTTCTCCATGCATTTTATGCATTGGTAAAAGCACTATGATGAAAAGTGTGATATGTTTTCAGGTATCTCCTATACTAATAGAGCCACATGCTCACCGGTTTGCCACATGATGTAGGCCTATGGACTGAACAAGAAACCACCAAAAATTTTAACCAGTCATCGTTCTCACAACACTGAGGACCAGTCATTCGAAATGACTTCTCCATGCATTTTATGCATTGGTAAAAGCACTATGATGAAAAGTGTGATATGTTTTCAGGTATCTCCTATACTAATAGAGCCACATGCTCACCGGTTTGCCACATGATGTAGGCCTATGGACTGAACAAGAAACCACCAAAAATTTTAACCAGTCATCGTTCTCACAACACTGAGGACCAGTCATTCGAAATGACTTCTCCATGCATTTTATGCATTGGTAAAAGCACTATGATGAAAAGTGTGATATGTTTTCAGGTATCTCCTATACTAATAGAGCCACATGCTCACCGGTTTGCCACATGATGTAGGCCTATGGACTGAACAAGAAACCACCAAAAATTTTAACCAGTCATCATTCTCACAACACTGAGGACCAGTCATTCGAAATGACTTCTCCATGCATTTTATGCATTGGTAAAAGCACTATGATGAAAAATGTGATATGTTTTCAGGTATCTCCTATACTAATAGAGCCACATGCTCACCGGTTTGCCACATGATGTAGGCCTATGGACTGAACAAGAAACCACCAAAAATTTTAACCAGTCATCGTTCTCACAACACTGAGGACCAGTCATTCGAAATGACTTCTCCATGCATTTTATGCATTGGTAAAAGCACTATGATGAAAAGTGTGATATGTTTTCAGGTATCTCCTATACTAATAGAGCCACATGCTCACCGGTTTGCCACATGATGTAGGCCTATGGACTGAACAAGAAACCACCAAAAATTTTAACCAGTCATCGTTCTCACAACACTGAGGACCAGTCATTCGAAATGACTTCTCCATGCATTTTATGCATTGGTAAAAGCACTATGATGAAAAGTGTGATATGTTTTCAGGTATCTCCTATACTAATAGAGCCACATGCTCACCGGTTTGCCACATGATGTAGGCCTATGGACTGAACAAGAAACCACCAAAAATTTTAACCAGTCATCGTTCTCACAACACTGAGGACCAGTCATTCGAAATGACTTCTCCATGCATTTTATGCATTGGTAAAAGCACTATGATGAAAAGTGTGATATGTTTTCAGGTATCTCCTATCCTAATAGAGCCCCATGCTCACTGGTTTGCCACATGATGTAGGCCTATGGACTGAACAAGAAACCACCAAAAATTTTAACCAGTCATCGTTATCACAACACTGAGGACCAGTCATTCGAAATGACTTCTCCATGCATTTTATGCATTGGTAAAAGCACTATGATGAAAAGTGTGATATGTTTTCAGGTATCTCCTATACTAATAGAGCCACATGCTCACCGGTTTGCCACATGATGTAGGCCTATGGACTGAACAAGAAACCACCAAAAATTTTAACCAGTCATCGTTCTCACAACACTGAGGACCAGTCATTCGAAATGACTTCTCCATGCATTTTATGCATTGGTAAAAGCACTATGATGAAAAGTGTGATATGTTTTCAGGTATCTCCTATACTAATAGAGCCACATGCTCACCGGTTTGCCACATGATGTAGGCCTATGGACTGAACAAGAAACCACCAAAAATTTTAACCAGTCATCGTTCTCACAACACTGAGGACCAGTCATTCGAAATGACTTCTCCATGCATTTTATGCATTGGTAAAAGCACTATGATGAAAAGTGTGATATGTTTTCAGGTATCTCCTATACTAATAGAGCCACATGCTCACCGGTTTGCCACATGATGTAGGCCTATGGACTGAACAAGAAACCACCAAAAATTTTAACCAGTCATCGTTCTCACAACACTGAGGACCATTCATTCGAAATGACTTCTCCATGCATTTTATGCATTGGTAAAAGCACTATGATGAAAAGTGAGATATGTTTTCAGGTATCTCCTATACTAATAGAGCCACATGCTCACCGGTTTGCCACATGATGTAGGCCTATGGACTGAACAAGAAACCACCAAAAATTTTAACCAGTCATCGTTATCACAACACTGAGGACCAGTCATTCGAAATGACTTCTCCATGCATTTTATGCATTGGTAAAAGCACTATGATGAAAAGTGTGATATGTTTTCAGGTATCTACTATACTAATAGAGCCACATGCTCACCGGTTTGCCACATGATGTAGGCCTATGGACTGAACAAGAAACCACCAAAAATTTTAACCAGTCATCGTTCTCACAACACTGAGGACCAGTCATTCGAAATGACTTCTCCATGCATTTTATGCATTGGTAAAAGCACTATGATGAAAAGTGTGATATGTTTTCAGGTATCTCCTATACTAATAGAGCCACATGCTCACCGGTTTGCCACATGATGTAGGCCTATGGACTGAACAAGAAACCACCAAAAATTTTAACCAGTCATCGTTCTCACAACACTGAGGACCAGTCATTCGAAATGACTTCTCCATGCATTTTATGCATTGGTAAAAGCACTATGATGAAAAGTGTGATATGTTTTCAGGTATCTCCTATACTAATAGAGCCACATGCTCACCGGTTTGCCACATGATGTAGGCCTATGGACTGAACAAGAAACCACCAAAAATTTTAACCAGTCATCGTTCTCACAACACTGAGGACCATTCATTCGAAATGACTTCTCCATGCATTTTATGCATTGGTAAAAGCACTATGATGAAAAGTGAGATATGTTTTCAGGTATCTCCTATACTAATAGAGCCACATGCTCACCGGTTTGCCACATGATGTAGGCCTATGGACTGAACAAGAAACCACCAAAAATTTTAACCAGTCATCGTTCTCACAACACTGAGGACCAGTCATTCGAAATGACTTCTCCATGCATTTTATGCATTGGTAAAAGCACTATGATGAAAAGTGTGATATGTTTTCAGGTACCTCCTATACTAATAGAGCCACATGCTCACCGGTTTGCCACATGATGTAGGCCTATGGACTGAACAAGAAACCACCAAAAATTTTAACCAGTCATCGTTCTCACAACACTGAGGACCAGTCATTCGAAATGACTTCTCCATGCATTTTATGCATTGGTAAAAGCACTATGATGAAAAGTGTGATATGTTTTCAGGTATCTCCTATACTAATAGAGCCACATGCTCACCGGTTTGCCACATGATGTAGGCCTATGGACTGAACAAGAAACCACCAAAAATTTTAACCAGTCATCGTTCTCACAACACTGAGGACCAGTCATTCGAAATGACTTCTCCATGCATTTTATGCATTGGTAAAAGCACTATGATGAAAAGTGTGATATGTTTTCAGGTATCTCCTATACTAATAGAGCCACATGCTCACCGGTTTGCCACATGATGTAGGCCTATGGACTGAACAAGAAACCACCAAAAATGTTAACCAGTCATCGATCTCACAACACTGAGGACCAGTCATTCGAAATGACTTCTCCATGCATTTTATGCATTGGTAAAAGCACTATGATGAAAAGTGTGATATGTTTTCAGGTATCTCCTATACTAATAGAGCCACATGCTCACCGGTTTGCCACATGATGTAGGCCTATGGACTGAACAAGAAACCACCAAAAATTTTAACCAGTCATCGTTCTCACAACACTGAGGACCAGTCATTCGAAATGACTTCTCCATGCATTTTATGCATTGGTAAAAGCACTATGATGAAAAGTGTGATATGTTTTCAGGTATCTCCTATACTAATAGAGCCACATGCTCACCGGTTTGCCACATGATGTAGGCCTATGGACTGAACAAGAAACCACCAAAAATTTTAACCAGTCATCATTCTCACAACACTGAGGACCAGTCATTCGAAATGACTTCTCCATGCATTTTATGCATTGGTAAAAGCACTATGATGAAAAGTGTGATATGTTTTCAGGTATCTCCTATACTAATAGAGCCACATGCTCACCGGTTTGCCACATGATGTAGGCCTATGGACTGAACAAGAAACCACCAAAAATTTTAACCAGTCATCGTTCTCACAACACTGAGGACCAGTCATACGAAATGACTTCTCCATGCATTTTATGCATTGGTAAAAGCACTATGATGAAAAGTGTGATATGTTTTCAGGTATCTCCTATACTAATAGAGCCACATGCTCACCGGTTTGCCACATGATGTAGGCCTATGGACTGAACAAGAAACCACCAAAAATTTTAACCAGTCATCGTTCTCACAACACTGAGGACCAGTCATTCGAAATGACTTCTCCATGCATTTTATGCATCGGTAAAAGCACTATGATGAAAAGTGTGATATGTTTTCAGGTATCTCCTATACTAATAGAGCCACATGCTCACTGGTTTGCCACATGATGTAGGCCTATGGACTGAACAAAAAACCACCAAAAAATTTAACCAGTCATCGTTCTCACAACACTGAGGACCAGTCATTCGAAATGACTTCTCCATGCATTTTATGCATTGGTAAAAGCACTATGATGAAAAGTGTGATATGTTTTCAGGTATCTCCTATACTAATAGAGCCACATGCTCACCGGTTTGCCACATGATGTAGGCCTATGGACTGAACAAGAAACCACCAAAAATTTTAACCAGTCATCGTTCTCACAACACTGAGGACCAGTCATTCGAAATGACTTCTCCATGCATTTTATGCATTGGTAAAAGCACTATGATGAAAAGTGTGATATGTTTTCAGGTATCTCCTATACTACTAGAGCCACATGCTCACCGGTTTGCCACATGATGTAGGCCTATGGACTGAACAAGAAACCACCAAAAATTTTAACCAGTCATCGTTCTCACAACACTGAGGACCAGTCATTCGAAATGACTTCTCCATGCATTTTATGCATTGGTAAAAGCACTATGATGAAAAGTGTGATATGTTTTCAGGTATCTCCTATACTAATAGAGCCACATGCTCACCGGTTTGCCACATGATGTAGGCCTATGGACTGAACAAGAAACCACCAAAAATTTTAACCAGTCATCGTTCTCACAACACTGAGGACCATTCATTCGAAATGACTTCTCCATGCATTTTATGCATTGGTAAAAGCACTATGATGAAAAGTGAGATATGTTTTCAGGTATCTCCTATACTAATAGAGCCACATGCTCACCGGTTTGCCACATGATGTAGGCCTATGGACTGAACAAGAAACCACCAAAAATTTTAACCAGTCATCGTTCTCACAACACTGAGGACCAGTCATTCGAAATGACTTCTCCATGCATTTTATGCATTGGTAAAAGCACTATGATGAAAAGTGTGATATGTTTTCAGGTATCTCCTATACTAATAGAGCCACATGCTCACCGGTTTGCCACATGATGTAGGCCTATGGACTGAACAAGAAACCACCAAAAATTTTAACCAGTCATCGTTCTCACAACACTGAGGACCAGTCATTCGAAATGACTTCTCCATGCATTTTATGCATTGGTAAAAGCACTATGATGAAAAGTGTGATATGTTTTCAGGTATCTCCTATACTAATAGAGCCACATGCTCACCGGTTTGCCACATGATGTAGGCCTATGGACTGAACAAGAAACCACCAAAAATTTTAACCAGTCATCGTTCTCACAACACTGAGGACCAGTCATTCGAAATGACTTCTCCATGCATTTTATGCATTGGTAAAAGCACTATGATGAAAAGTGTGATGTTTTCAGGTATCTCCTATACTAATAGAGCCACATGCTCACCGGTTTGCCACATGATGTAGGCCTATGGACTGAACAAGAAACCACCAAAAATTTTAACCAGTCATCGTTCTCACAACACTGAGGACCAGTCATTCGAAATGACTTCTCCATGCATTTTATGCATTGGTAAATGCACTATGATGAAAAGTGTGATATGTTTTCAGGTATCTCCTATACTAATAGAGCCACATGCTCACCGGTTTGCCACATGATGTAGGCCTATGGACTGAACAAGAAACCACCAAAAATTTTAACCAGTCATCGTTCTCACAACACTGAGGACCAGTCATTCGAAATGACTTCTCCATGCATTTTATGCATTGGTAAAAGCACTATGATGAAAAGTGTGATATGTTTTCAGGTATCTCCTATACTAATAGAGCCACATGCTCACCAGTTTGCCACATGATGTAGGCCTATGGACTGAACAAGAAACCACCAAAAATTGTAACCAGTCATCGTTCTCACAACACTGAGGACCAGTCATTCGAAATGACTTCTCCATGCATTTTATGCATTGGTAAAAGCACTATGATGAAAAGTGTGATATGTTTTCAGGTATCTCCTATACTAATAGAGCCACATGCTCACCGGTTTGCCACATGATGTAGGCCTATGGACTGAACAAGAAACCACCAAAAATTTTAACCAGTCATCGTTCTCACAACACTGAGGACCAGTCATTCGAAATGACTTCTCCATGCATTTTATGCATTGGTAAAAGCACTATGATGAAAAGTGTGATATGTTTTCAGGTATCTCCTATACTAATAGAGCCACATGCTCACCGGTTTGCCACATGATGTAGGCCTATGGACTGAACAAGAAACCACCAAAAATTTTAACCAGTCATCGTTCTCACAACACTGAGGACCAGTCATTCGAAATGACTTCTCCATGCATTTTATGCATTGGTAAAAGCACTATGATAAAAAGTGTGATATGTTTTCAGGTATCTCCTATACTAATAGAGCCACATGCTCACCGGTTTGCCACATGATGTAGGCCTATGGACTGAACAAGAAGCCACCAAAAATTTTAACCAGTCATCGTTCTCACAACACTGAGGACCAGTCATTCGAAATGACTTCTCCATGCATTTTATGCATTGGTAAAAGCACTATGATGAAAAGTGTGATATGTTTTCAGGTATCTCCTATACTAATAGAGCCACATGCTCACCGGTTTGCCACATGATGTAGGCCTATGGACTGAACAAGAAACCACCAAAAATTTTAACCAGTCATCGTTCTCACAACACTGAGGACCAGTCATTCGAAATGACTTCTCCATGCATTTTATGCATTGGTAAAAGCACTATGATGAAAAGTGTGATATGTTTTCAGGTATCTCCTATACTAATAGAGCCACATGCTCACCGGTTTGCCACATGATGTAGGCCTATGGACTGAACAAGAAACCACCAAAAATTTTAACCAGTCATCGTTCTCACAACACTGAGGACCAGTCATTCGAAATGACTTCTCCATGCATTTTATGCACTGGTAAAAGCACTATGATGAAAAGTGTGATATGTTTTCAGGTATCTCCTATACTAATAGAGCCACATGCTCACCAGTTTGCCACATGATGTAGGCCTATGGACTGAACAAGAAACCACCAAAAATTTTAACCAGTCATCGTTCTCACAACACTGAGGACCAGTCATTCGAAATGACTTCTCCATGCATTTTATGCATTGGTAAAAGCACTATGATGAAAAGTAACATAGTAACATAGTAACATAGTTAGTAAGGCCGAAAAAAGACATTTGTCCATCCAGTTCAGCCTATATTACATCATAATAAATACCCAGATCTACGTCCTTCTACAGAACCTAATAATTGTATGATACAATATTGTTCTGCTCCAGGAAGACATCCAGGCCTCTCTTGAACCCCTCGACTGAGTTCGCCATCACCACCTCCTCAGGCAAGCAATTCCAGATTCTCACTGCCCTAACAGTAAAGAATCCTCTTCTATGTTGGTGGAAAAACCTTCTCTCCTCCAGACGCAAAGAATGCCCCCTTGTGCCCGTCACCTTCCTTGGTATAAACAGATCCTCAGCGAGATATTTGTATTGTCCCCTTATATACTTATACATGGTTATTAGATCGCCCCTCAGTCGTCTTTTTTCTAGACTAAATAATCCTAATTTCGCTAATCTATCAGGGTATTGTAGTTCTCCCATCCCCTTTATTAATTTTGTTGCCCTCCTTTGTACTCTCTCTAGTTCCATTATATCCTTCCTGAGCACCGGTGCCCAAAACTGGACACAGTACTCCATGTGCGGTCTAACTAGGGATTTGTACAGAGGCAGTATAATGCTCTCATCATGTGTATCCAGACCTCTTTTAATGCACCCCATGATCCTGTTTGCCTTGGCAGCTGCTGCCTGGCACTGGCTGCTCCAGGTAAGTTTATCATTAACTAGGATCCCCAAGTCCTTCTCCCTGTCAGATTTACCCAGTGGTTTCCCGTTCAGTGTGTAATGGTGATATTGATTCCCTCTTCCCATGTGTATAACCTTACATTTATCATTGTTAAACCTCATCTGCCACCTTTCAGCCCAAGTTTCCAACTTATCCAGATCCATCTGTAGCAGAATACTATCTTCTCTTGTATTAACTGCTTTACATAGTTTTGTATCATCTGCAAATATCGATATTTTACTGTGTAAACCTTCTACCAGATCATTAATGAATATGTTGAAGAGAACAGGTCCCAATACTGACCCCTGCGGTACCCCACTGGTCACAGCGACCCAGTTAGAGACTATACCATTTATAACCACCCTCTGCTTTCTATCACTAAGCCAGTTACTAACCCATTTACACACATTTTCCCCCAGACCAAGCATTCTCATTTTGTGTACCAACCTCTTGTGTGGCACGGTATCAAACGCTTTGGAAAAATCGAGATATACCACGTCCAATGACTCACCGTGGTCCAGTCTATAGCTTACCTCTTCATAAAAACTGATTAGATTGGTTTGACAGGAGCGATTTCTCATAAACCCATGCTGATATGGAGTTAAACAGTTATTCTCATTGAGATAATCCAGAATAACATCCCTCAGAAACCCTTCAAATATTTTACCAACAATAGAGGTTAGACTTACTGGCCTATAATTTCCAGGTTCACTTTTAGAGCCCTTTTTGAATATTGGCACCACATTTGCTATGCGCCAGTCCTGCGGAACAGACCCCGTCGCTATAGAGTCACTAAAAATAAGAAATAATGGTTTATCTATTACATTACTTAGTTCTCTTAGTACTCGTGGGTGTATGCCATCCGGACCCGGAGATTTATCTATTTTAATCTTATTTAGCCGGTTTCGCACCTCTTCTTGGGTTAGATTGGTGACCCTTAATATAGGGTTTTCATTGTTTCTTGGGATTTCACCTAGCATTTCATTTTCCACCGTGAATACCGTGGAGAAGAAGGTGTTTAATATGTTAGCTTTTTCCTCGTCATCTACAACCATTCTTTCCTCACTATTTTTTCAGGTATATGTTTTCAGGTATCTCCTATACTAATAGAGCCACATGCTCACCGGTTTGCCACATGATGTAGGCCTATGGACTGAACAAGAAACCACCAAAAATTTTAACCAGTCATCGTTCTCACAACACTGAGGACCAGTCATTCGAAATGACTTCTCCATGCATTTTATGCATTGGTAAAAGCACTATGATGAAAAGTGTGATATGTTTTCAGGTATCTCCTATACTAATAGAGCCACATGCTCACCGGTTTGCCACATGATGTAGGCCTATGGACTGAACAAGAAACCACCAAAAATTTTAACCAGTCATCGTTCTCACAACACTGAGGACCAGTCATTCGAAATGACTTCTCCATGCATTTTATGCATTGGTAAAAGCACTATGATGAAAAGTGTGATATGTTTTCAGGTATCTCCTATACTAATAGAGCCACATGCTCACCGGTTTGCCACATGATGTAGGCCTATGGACTGAACAAGAAACCACCAAAAATTTTAACCAGTCATCGTTCTCACAACACTGAGGACCAGTCATTCGAAATGACTTCTCCATGCATTTTATGCATTGGTAAAAGCACTATGATGAAAAGTGTGATATGTTTTCAGGTATCTCCTATACTAATAGAGCCACATGCTCACCGGTTTGCCACATGATGTAGGCCTATGGACTGAACAAGAAACCACCAAAAATTTTAACCAGTCATCGTTCTCACAACACTGAGGACCAGTCATTCGAAATGACTTCTCCATGCATTTTATGCATTGGTAAAAGCACTATGATGAAAAGTGTGATATGTTTTCAGGTATCTCCTATACTAATAGAGCCACATGCTCACCGGTTTGCCACATGATGTAGGCCTATGGACTGAACAAGAAACCACCAAAAATTTTAACCAGTCATCGTTCTCACAACACTGAGGACCAGTCATTCGAAATGACTTCTCCATGCATTTTATGCATTGGTAAAAGCACTATGATGAAAAGTGTGATATGTTTTCAGGTATCTCCTATACTAATAGAGCCACATGCTCACCGGTTTGCCACATGATGTAGGCCTATGGACTGAACAAGAAACCACCAAAAATTTTAACCAGTCATCGTTCTCACAACACTGAGGACCAGTCATTCGAAATGACTTCTCCATGCATTTTATGCATTGGTAAAAGCACTATGATGAAAAGTGTGATATGTTTTCAGGTATCTCCTATACTAATAGAGCCACATGCTCACCGGTTTGCCACATGATGTAGGCCTATGGACTGAACAAGAAACCACCAAAAATTTTAACCAGTCATCGTTCTCACAACACTGAGGACCAGTCATTCGAAATGACTTCTCCATGCATTTTATGCATTGGTAAAAGCACTATGATGAAAAGTGTGATATGTTTTCAGGTATCTCCTATACTAATAGAGCCACATGCTCACCGGTTTGCCACATGATGTAGGCCTATGGACTGAACAAGAAACCACCAAAAATTTTAACCAGTCATCGTTCTCACAACACTGAGGACCAGTCATTCGAAATGACTTCTCCATGCATTTTATGCATTGGTAAATGCACTATGATGAAAAGTGTGATATGTTTTCAGGTATCTCCTATACTAATAGAGCCACATGCTCACCGGTTTGCCACATGATGTAGGCCTATGGACTGAACAAGAAACCACCAAAAATTTTAACCAGTCATCGTTCTCACAACACTGAGGACCAGTCATTCGAAATGACTTCTCCATGCATTTTATGCATTGGTAAAAGCACTATGATGAAAAGTGTGATATGTTTTCAGGTATCTCCTATACTAATAGAGCCACATGCTCACCAGTTTGCCACATGATGTAGGCCTATGGACTGAACAAGAAACCACCAAAAATTGTAACCAGTCATCGTTCTCACAACACTGAGGACCAGTCATTCGAAATGACTTCTCCATGCATTTTATGCATTGGTAAAAGCACTATGATGAAAAGTGTGATATGTTTTCAGGTATCTCCTATACTAATAGAGCCACATGCTCACCGGTTTGCCACATGATGTAGGCCTATGGACTGAACAAGAAACCACCAAAAATTTTAACCAGTCATCGTTCTCACAACACTGAGGACCAGTCATTCGAAATGACTTCTCCATGCATTTTATGCATTGGTAAAAGCACTATGATGAAAAGTGTGATATGTTTTCAGGTATCTCCTATACTAATAGAGCCACATGCTCACCGGTTTGCCACATGATGTAGGCCTATGGACTGAACAAGAAGCCACCAAAAATTTTAACCAGTCATCGTTCTCACAACACTGAGGACCAGTCATTCGAAATGACTTCTCCATGCATTTTATGCATTGGTAAAAGCACTATGATGAAAAGTGTGATATGTTTTCAGGTATCTCCTATACTAATAGAGCCACATGCTCACCGGTTTGCCACATGATGTAGGCCTATGGACTGAACAAGAAACCACCAAAAATTTTAACCAGTCATCGTTCTCACAACACTGAGGACCAGTCATTCGAAATGACTTCTCCATGCATTTTATGCATTGGTAAAAGCACTATGATGAAAAGTGTGATATGTTTTCAGGTATCTCCTATACTAATAGAGCCACATGCTCACCGGTTTGCCACATGATGTAGGCCTATGGACTGAACAAGAAACCACCAAAAATTTTAACCAGTCATCGTTCTCACAACACTGAGGACCAGTCATTCGAAATGACTTCTCCATGCATTTTATGCACTGGTAAAAGCACTATGATGAAAAGTGTGATATGTTTTCAGGTATCTCCTATACTAATAGAGCCACATGCTCACCGGTTTGCCACATGATGTAGGCCTATGGACTGAACAAGAAACCACCAAAAATTTTAACCAGTCATCGTTCTCACAACACTGAGGACCAGTCATTCGAAATGACTTCTCCATGCATTGTATGCATTGGTAAAAGCACTATGATGAAAAGTGTGATATGTTTTCAGGTATCTCCTATACTGATAGAGCCACATGCTCACCGGTTTGCCACATGATGTAGGCCTATGGACTGAACAAGAAACCACCAAAAATTTTAACCAGTCATCGTTCTCACAACACTGAGGACCAGTCATTCTAAATGACTTCTCCATGCATTTTATGCATTGGTAAAAGCACTATGATGAAAAGTGTGATATGTTTTCAGGTATCTCCTATACTAATAGAGCCACATGCTCACCGGTTTGCCACATGATGTAGGCCTATGGACTGAACAAGAAACCACCAAAAATTTTAACCAGTCATCGTTCTCACAACACTGAGGACCAGTCATTCGAAATGACTTCTCCATGCATTTTATGCATTGGTAAAAGCACTATGATGAAAAGTGTGATATGTTTTCAGGTATCTCCTATACTAATAGAGCCACATGCTCACCGGTTTGCCACATGATGTAGGCCTATGGACTGAACAAGAAACCACCAAAAATTTTAACCAGTCATCGTTCTCACAACACTGAGGACCAGTCATTCGAAATGACTTCTCCATGCATTTTATGCATTGGTAAAAGCACTATGATGAAAAGTGTGATATGTTTTCAGGTATCTCCTATACTAATAGAGCCACATGCTCACCGGTTTGCCACATGATGTAGGCCTATGGACTGAACAAGAAACCACCAAAAATTTTAACCAGTCATCGTTCTCACAACACTGAGGACCAGTCATTCGAAATGACTTCTCCATGCATTTTATGCATTGGTAAAAGCACTATGATGAAAAGTGTGATATGTTTTCAGGTATCTCCTATACTAATAGAGCCACATGCTCACCGGTTTGCCACATGATGTAGGCCTATGGACTGAACAAGAAACCACCAAAAATTTTAACCAGTCATCGTTCTCACAACACTGAGGACCAGTCATTTGAAATGACTTCTCCATGCATTTTATGCATTGGTAAAAGCACTATGATGAAAAGTGTGATATGTTTTCAGGTATCTCCTATACTAATAGAGCCACATGCTCACCGGTTTGCCACATGATGTAGGCCTATGGACTGAACAAGAAACCACCAAAAATTTTAACCAGTCATCGATCTCACAACACTGAGGACCAGTCATTCGAAATGACTTCTCCATGCATTTTATGCATTGGTAAAAGCACTATGATGAAAAGTGTGATATGTTTTCAGGTATCTCCTATACTAATAGAGCCACATGCTCACCGGTTTGCCACATGATGTAGGCCTATGGACTGAACAAGAAACCACCAAAAATTTTAACCAGTCATCGTTCTCACAACACTGAGGACCAGTCATTCGAAATGACTTCTCCATGCATTTTATGCATTGGTAAAAGCACTATGATGAAAAGTGTGATATGTTTTCAGGTATCTCCTATACTAATAGAGCCACATGCTCACCGGTTTGCCACATGATGTAGGCCTATGGACTGAACAAGAAACCACCAAAAATTTTAACCAGTCATCGTTCTCACAACACTGAGGACCAGTCATTCGAAATGACTTCTCCATGCATTTTATGCATTGGTAAAAGCACTATGATGAAAAGTGTGATATGTTTTCAGGTATCTCCTATACTAATAGAGCCACATGCTCACCGGTTTGCCACATGATGTAGGCCTATGGACTGAACAAGAAACCACCAAAAATTTTAACCAGTCATCGTTCTCACAACACTGAGGTCCATTCATTCGAAATGACTTCTCCATGCATTTTATGCATTGGTAAAAGCACTATGATGAAAAGTGAGATATGTTTTCAGGTATCTCCTATACTAATAGAGCCACATGCTCACCGGTTTGCCACATGATGTAGGCCTATGGACTGAACAAGAAACCACCAAAAATTTTAACCAGTCATCGTTCTCACAACACTGAGGACCAGTCATTCGAAATGACTTCTCCATGCATTTTATGCATTGGTAAAAGCACTATGATGAAAAGTGTGATA